>NW_022436975.1:14238177-14279957 GCF_009761245.1 Sapajus apella
CTGTGACTCATGCCTGTAATCCCAGCACTTTGGGAGGCTGAGGCAGGTGGATAGCTTGAGCCCAAGAGATCAAGACCAGCCTTGGCAACATGGCAAAATCCTCTCTACAAAAAAAAAAAAAAAAACTAGCTGGCTGTAGTGGGGCGTGCCTGTGATGCCAACTACTTGGGAGGCTGAGGTGGAAGGATTGCCTGAACCAGGGAGGTGGAGGCTGCAGTGAGCTACTATCATTTAGTGCACTCCAGCCTGAGTGAGAGGGTGAGATCCTGTCTTAATAAAAATAGTGAAAACAAAAACCCTTACTGTGCATCCTCTGTAGACTGGCCAGAACGACACCAAGGTCAGTGGTCTCTATCAGTAAAGAATGCTGGTTGGTTATTTTGTTGAAACTTCAAAAGGGAAGGTCAGCATCAGGCAGCTGGTTGATAGCAGGATGGAATGAGTCTTTTCAAAAACCTAATGGTGGTTAGGGAGGGAGGGAGTATAAGGAGAACGTCTAAGGAGGGGGTTTAAAGAGGGGGCATAAGGAGGTGTGTCCAACCCCAGGTTTCTTTGGGGTTCCTTTGGCCAAAAGTCTGGGTGGTGCTGTTACTGGAAGGGGATCCTGATCCAGACACCAACGAAGGGTTCTTTGATCTTGCCCATGAAACCATTTGAGGCTAATCCATAAAGTGAAAGCAAGTTTATGAAGAAAATAAAAGAATAAGGAATGGCTACTCCATAGGCAGAGCAGCCCCAAGGGCTGCTGTTTGGCTATTTTAATTGTTATTTCTTGATTTTATGCTAAACAGGGGTGGATTACTCAGGAGTTCTCCAGGAAAAGGGTGGGCAATATCCAAAACTGAGTGTTCCTCCTCTTTTTTGACTATATAGGGCAACTTCCTGGCACTGCCACGACATTTGTAAACGGTCATGGCACCAGTAGCAGTGTGTTTTAGCATGCAAATGCATCATAATTAGTATAAAAAGAGCAGTGAGAATGATCAGCAGTCACTTTTGTCACCGTCTTGGCTTTGGTGGGTTTTGACCAGTTTCTTTGTCTCATCCTCTTATCAACAAGGCCTTTATGACCTGTACTTTGTGCTGACCTCCTATCTCATCCTGTGGCTTAGACTGCCTGACCTCCTGGGAATGCAGCCCAGTAGGTCTCAGCCTTATTTTACCCAGTCCCTATTCAAGATGGAGTCTTTCTGGTTCAAACACCTCGGGCAGTGCCAGTTGATTCATGAAGTGCAGGGGCTGCAAAATATCTCAAACATTGATCTTAAGTTTTACAATTATGATGCTATCTTCCAGCTGCATGACTCTGAAACCATAATTTCTAATTTTGTGACTAATCTGTTAGTCCTGCAAAGGCAGTCTAATCCCCAGACAAGAAGGAGGTTTGTTTTGGGAAAGGGCTTTTATCGTCATCTTTGTTTTAAACTATAAAGTAAGTTTCTCACCAAGTTAGTTTAACCTATGCCCAGGGATGAACAAGCATAACTGAGAGGTTAGAAGCAAAATAGATTTGTTTAGTTCAGATCTCTTTCGCTGTCTCAGTTATAATTTTGCAATGACTGCTTCATAAGTGCCCCAAAGTGCAACAATTTGTTCATATGGTTGTATATATAGTTTTATATTAGATTGTTAGCTGTCCATAGTGACTGCCTCAGCTTACAATCCCATCAGTGACACGTAAGTGACATAGTTTCTCTACTACTTCACGAGCATTTGGTGCTCTTACTCTTTTTTTATTTTAACCATTCTAAAAGGTGGTTAATGATATCTTACCATGGTTTTAATTTGCTTTTCTCTAATAGCTAAAGATGTTGGATATACTGATGCTTTTTACATGCCATCTGTATATTCTCTTTGGTAAAATATCTCTCCATATCTCTTTGTCTGCATTATTTTTAATGCAAATAACCAACTCTTCTTTAGAAATATTTTCACCAGGGGTAATAACAGAATTAAGTCGTTCTTTGGATAGATTTTTTTTTTTTTTTTTTTTTTTTTTTAAGATGGGGCTTCACCATGATGGCCAGGCTGGTCTTGAACTCGTGACCTCAGGTGATCCACCCACCTTGGCCTCCCAAAGTGCTAGGATTACAGGCATGAGCCACCGCGCCCAACCAAGATTTTTTTTTTTTTTTTTTTTGAGACAGAGTCCTGCTCTGTCACCAAGTGCCAGGCTGGAGTGCAGTGGCACGATTTTGGCTCACGGCAACCTCCGCCTCCCGGGTTCAAGCAATTCTCCTGCCTCAGCCTCCGGAGTAGGTGGGACTATAGGCGCACGCCACTACGCTCAGCTACTTTTTGTATTTTTAGTAGAGACAGGGTTTCACCATGTTAGCCAGGATGATCTCAATCTCTTGACCTCATGATCCGCCAGCCTTGGCCTCCCAAAGTGCTGGGATTACAGGCGTGAGCCACCGTGCCCGGTCTGGATAGATTTTTAAGGTGCAACTTTGAGGAAATTTTAGAGTAGTGCTTCTAAAACTTTAGTGTGCATCAGAATTATGAGCAGAGCTTGTTAAAACGAATTGTTGTGACCCAACCAAAATTTCTGATTTACTAACTATGGAATGGGACCCTAGATAATCTGCATTTCCAAGTAACTCCCTTGTGTTGCTGATGCTCTTATTCTGGGAAATAATTCCTGCTGCCCTCTTTTTTTTTTTTTTTTCTTTTCTTTGAGACAAGGTCTCACTTTGTTGCCCAGGTATAGTGGCACAAACATAGCTCACTTTAGCTTCAACTTCCTGGGCTCAAGTGATCGTTCCACCTTAGCCTCTCGGGCAGCTGGGACTATAGGTGCATGCCACTGTGCCCAGCTAATTTTTGCATTTTTTGTGGAGATAGGATTTCACCACATAGCCCAGGTTGGTGTCAAATTCCTGAGCTGAAGAGATCTGCCTGCCTCGGCCTCCCAAAGTGCTAGGATTACAGGCATGAGCCACAGCACCACACCCACTGTTTTTTGTCATTGTAAATTTTCCTGTAGCAAACTGACAGTGAATAAGAAAGTTATTCTCAAAGGTGAAGGTGAAGTGCTACCAAAAAAAAAAAATTGTGGCTAGGGACATGTTAAAAGGACACAAGAACCAACCTAATCTTCAAAAGGTTAAAACAAGAATAATTTGAGCAACAAAATAAGTAATGACTGCACTGGATCATCACCCAAGGAATAAAACAAAGATAAAACAAATATCTCCAAGTCCTGTGAAAGGAAAATATATCTTTGGACCCCAGATTCACTAAGCCAAAGGGAAAAGTCAAGCTGTAGGGCAAACCTGCCTCCCATTGTATTCCTAAATAAAATAGCTGCAGGACTGGGCCAAGGTCCTGCTGTTTCTGTTAGAACTCCAACTACCATTTTTTCTCTTTCTGACACAAACAATGTGAAGGGCTTTGTTAAATCAGGTAACCCCAAAGCTGGGGCTGACAAGTTTCACTTTCAGTTCCTGAAAGACCTGCCCCTCCTGGGATCCCCATTCAAAGGGTTCCTTGTGTTCCCCTTCCTAACTTCATATAGGGGTTTTGCCAGTACTGCAGAGTTTGGAATCCACAATCTACAGAAACCCTCAGCTCCCAGGAACTCCTTCAACTGCCTCGCAGTCTCGGGTTCTGGCAGATTGCAAATGATTTGTTTCCTCTCTGCTCCTAGGCTGTGCTCTCGCTGCCGGATGGTGAACCCTAGATAATCACACTTGCTGTCAGCAAATCTGGGCTTTTCTTTTAGGCACTTTATACCCACAATCCTCCAGGTGCCAAGGTAAGGCATCTGTTCCTTTTCTGCACCCGACTGCTGTGGGGTGTCCCGATAAAAGGTTATCAGCATAGTGGAGCAACATACAGCCTAAGTCCTTAGCAGGAAACTTCTGGAGGTCACAGGCTAGTGCCTCCCCAAAAATGGTGAGTTCTTGAACCCCTGGGGTAGCTAGGTCCAGGTGTACTGGGTGGTTACATCTGTTTCTGGATTTTTCATTGAAAAACAAATAGTTTCAGACTCTACGAAGCCAGTCTAATACTAAGGAAAGCATCCTTTAAGTCCAAGTAGGTGAACCAACTATCCTCCACTGGCAATAATCCCAACAGCATGTATGGGTTGGGTACAGATGGGTGCAAAGTCACTGTAGCCTGACTAACCAAATGCAAGTTCCACATTGGCCTCTAGTCTTTTGTTCCCGGTTTAGGAACAGGCAGGAGGGGGTGTTCCATGGAGACTGGGAAGGAACTATAATTCCATAAGCCTTCAGGCGTCTGAGACAGACTTGGATGGCTTCGAGAGCTTCCCTTGGGACTGGGCACTGTCTCTGTCTGACGGGTAATGCCCCTGGCTTTACTTCGATAACCACCAGGGCTTGGTTTACTGCAGTCCTGGGGGGTTGTCCTCTGCCCAGACCCGTGGCCATCTCTTGGCTAGAGTAGGGGTTAATTCTCATCCTGGTTCAGTCAGGAAGAGTCTCCACTCCTCCTCCCGAGGGACAGCAGGAGCCATGATAATCCCTGCCTGAGGCAGTTTTAGCTGCCGGGAGCCCTTATCAGTGAAGGTGATAGTAACTCTGAGTTTGCTTGGCAAGTCTCTCCACAAGAGGGATAGGGGACAGTCCGGCATGTACAAGAACTCATGTATAATCTCACGGCCTCCCACCAAACAGGTCCGTGATAGGCAAAAAGCCTGCTTTTCCAAAATTCCAGTTGCCCCAATTATGTCTATTGTCTTGCTGGACCAAGTGCTCCGCCCTGGTGTCAACATCAATAAATCAATGTCCTTGCCCCCCACTGTCATCCTGACCATGGGCTCTTTGGGGGCAATTGAGCCCAGTCCCCTTCAGTCCAGTGGCCCTTCCACTAGGTTGAACAGAGCTCCTTCACTTTCATCTGAAGCCTCAGGCTTAAGATCTCCCTGTTTTCCTCTCAACTGGGGGCACTTGTCCTTCCAGTGTCCCACTTCCTTACAGTAAACACACTGGTTATGCTGCAAGCGCTGGCGATTATACTGAGTAGCCTTCCAGGAGCCCCCCTTTCCACGCCCTTTTGGGGGTGCTCTTCTAATAGTGGCAGCTATCAAGTCGGTGCTTTGTTGATCTTGACACTTGTTTTCTCTATGACTTTCTTTACAGCTTACTGCATCTCTGTTCACAAAATTTCCTGCCTACTTCTGTAGCTTTCTCCCAATGTCTTCTGCACACTCACTAATGCCATATTCACCATGTGTTGGTTTTCGGGACTCAGGATTGAAAGGAGTATACATACGATAAGCTTCTCATAGCCTTTCATAGAACTGTGCTGGGCTTTCCTCTTTCCCTTGAATAACCTCAAAGACTTTATTGATGTTTGTAGCTTTCTGTGCTCTCTTTTTCAATCCTTCCAGGAAGGCCTCTCTGTACCGGATTAACCTTTGCATGCCCTCTGGGGTATTTGGATCCCACTGGGGGTCAGTCCCCAGCAGCTGGGCCCTGACATACTCTTGGGGTTCTGGTAATCTGCTGGAACATACTCCTCCAACCATTTGCAAGCAGCTTGGAGTACTCTCCACCCTTCATCAGTGTTAAAAAGATACATAGGCAGCTGGTGGCAGTCAGCCCAAGTGGGGTTACGAGTCTGGACAATAGTTTGCAGTAGGTCAATGAGAGCTTGTGGCATCTTGGTATAAGTCAGGGTGCTATTTTTCCAGTTGATAAGGTCAGCTGAGGTGAACGGCAGGTACGTGAAAACATCTTTTCACAATGTGGCCATCCTCATCCACTCCCATATACCTCTGCTCTCTTAAAGGCATCTGCACCCCTGCCTTGGGTCACAGACAGGCTGCTAGGGGGGGAGTTCCTCCCAGGAGGTGGGTGGGTATGGGAGGAGTCCCTCTGAATTCTTTCTTTTCTACCATGGGTGATTTAGGGGTGTGCAATTCTACCAGAGGTGCTGAGGTTTCAGGCCCAAGGGCAAGGCCTCCTTCCTCCTGATAAGGAGGAGGTATCATTGGCAAAGGCTTTTCTGCCATTGGATTTGTCAGGACCTTAGGAGTCTGTGTCCCTAGGTGGGTGGATCAGGGTTTTTCCCTGGCTGCCTGCCCTTTGCCATCAGTACAGTTGCTGTCTGTCCTCTTAGCCACCGTAGTGGGTTTAGAACTAGCTGCAGCCATGAATCTATATATGGAAATTGATCAAGGTGTCCTGGCTTGCGTGTAACCTTATGCCACACTTTGGAGACAAGAGACCTGTCTAAGCTTCCCTCTGAGGGCCAATCCACCCCAAATGCTGGCCAGTCTACCTCACATAAGGTCCTCGGCTTTCCTGGTGTCATAGTCACTCCGTAATCTCTGCTAAATCCCTTCTTGAAATTTTTCAGCATGGTCCCCAGAGGGGTAGTCTTTCTATGAGTGTGACCCATGTTTTTTTTTTTTTTTGCACAGAAAACAGCACTCACAGGCAGTAAACAGAGTCTTACTCCACCCTCAGTTTCTCCTGCCCTGCACAGTGCCATACACTCTCTTTCACTTTCGCTTCAGGCCAGAAGGACAGTCTCCCTCTCAGGAGTGTTTCAGGTGCAGCTCGGTGTTGGAGCTTTCGTTCCTCCCCCTACAATGCCTAGATTGCAAGTGCACCTCCTTCTAGCCGTATGCGGGTCACCCCTAATCCCAACTGGCCTCACAATTCACTCAGAGCTTACAGTTTCCTCTAACGGACTTGCCGCTCCCACATTTCAGGGCTGGTGAGTCCAAATGGACCCCTCCAATCACTCACACAATTATACACCTCCCACTACCCAAAACCAAAAGCAGGATTTTCAAGTTTAGTTACAGAGAGAGAGAGAGAGAGAGAGGAGTTCAAAAGTGCCAAATCCGGCACATGTGGTCGATCAGACCACGCTTCCACCTAAGGAAAGTGGGCAAGTTTCCCAGGACCAGTCCTGCTGTTTCTGTCATCTGGACACTGCAGCCACCGGTTCCTTCTCCGTGTTCAGCCACTGGGTGGATCCGCTGCGGGGGCCTACCCTGCTTTGCTCTGGCGACGCATTCCACTGGCGCCATGCCTACCTGGGAGCGTGCTCAGGACTTGCGTCACCCAAGTGGGCTGGAGTCCCCCGCGGGGATGCGCCGCAGGGCAAGGCAAAACCACCTGGGCGGCTGTGCGGGCTGTCCGCTAACCGAAACTTGCTTCCTGCTCAGGGAACCAAATAATGAAGCAAGAGAGCCGCAAACAAACCTCTCGAACACCGAAGAGAGAAGGAAGTGGTAATTTTATTCAACCCGGAGCTGTCACGGCATAGATGCCTCAACAACTGAGCTCTCCGACAAAGAAAACCTTGGCCCTTTTAAAGGCTTACAGTCTGAGAGGTGCACATGTGAGAGGGTCGAGACTGCGGGGTACGTGACTCGGTGGGGGTCTGAGCAGTTGAGCAAGAACAATGCCTTCCTGGGAAAATTTCTCCATACCTTGTCCATGATCTATAGATAGGATTGTGGTTAGCAGAAGAGGGTTTAATCCTTTAGGCCTGAACAGCAGCTCCAACTGGTCCCTCCTCTGGCTGACTTTTAACTTCTCCTTTTGAGATGCAATATAGAAGGCTAAAGGGGAAATGGCCTTAGATGCTCGGGGGGAGAGGGTACTTCCTCATCACTATGATCTGGAAGCCCCCTCCCCACTTCCAGTTGTCCCACCTTTCTAGACTGAACCAATGTGCATCTTACATATATTGATCAATGTCTCATGTCCCGCTAAAATGTATAAAACCAAGCTGTGCCCTAACCACTTTGGGCACATGTCATCAGGACCTCTTGAGGCTGTGTCATGGATGTGTCCTTAACCTTGACAAAATAAACTTTTTTTTTTTTCTTAAAGACAGGGTTTCACCATGTTGGCCAGGCTGGTCTTGAACTCCTGACCTCAGGTGATCCGCCCGCCTCGGCCTCCCAAAGTGCTGTGATTACAGGCATGAGCCACCACTCCTGGCCAATAAACTTTTTAAGTAGAGTAAGACCTGTCTCACACATTTTGGGTTCATAGTCCATAGTAGTATAAATAAATTGGGGAGGCTGGGGGTGGTGGCTGATGTTTGTAATCCCAGCACTTTGGGAGGCCAAGGCGGATGGATCCCTTGAGGCCAGGAGTTCCACCCTGGCCAACATGGTGAAAACCTATCTCTACTAAAAATACAAAAATTAGCTGGGCATGATGGCAGGCGCATGTACTCCCAGTTACTCAGGAGGTTGAGGCAGGAGAATTGCTTGAAACTGGGAGATGGAGGTTGCAATGAGCAGAGATCACTTCACTGCACTCCAGCCTGGGTGACAGAGTGAGACCCTGTCTCAAAGAAAAAAAAAAACCCCTGACCTAAAGAAAAGAAAAGAAAAGAAAGAGGGCCGGGCGCGGTGGCTCAAGCCTGTAATCCCAGCACTTTGGGAGGCTGAGGCGGGTGGATCACGAGGTCAAGAGATCAAGACCATCCTGGTCAACATGGTGAAACCCCGTCTCTACTAAAAATACAAAAAATTAGCTGGGCATGGTGGGGCGTGCCTGTAGTCCCAGCTGCTCAGGAGGCTGAGGCAGGAGAATTGCCTGAGCCCAGGAGGCAGAGGTTGCGGTGAGCCGAGATCGCGCCATTGCACTCCAGCCTGGGTAACAAGAGCGAAACTCCGTCTCAAAAAAAAAAAAAAAAGAAAGAAAAGAAGAGAAAGAATAAATAAATGGGGGAGAAGGGGCAAGCCTTACTTACATATGAATCTTAAATATGAATTTTAAATAATGTATTTAAGTACTCTCTCACCAAAGGGGTGGAGTTTTAATTCTCTTCCTTTTAAGTGTGGGCTGGATTTAATGACTCATCTTAAGGAAAAAATACTAACTTTGCCATGGAAAAATCTGGCAGACATCATCTTAACCAAATGATCAGAGGAACATCACCAATATATACATACTGATGCCGTGTCTGATATATGATGTGATGAGAAAGGCATGTCTCCTTGTGGTACTGTCCTCCTGTGGCAAGGTGAACTCACAAATTGAGGCTCAGCCTGGGAGGATTAGTGGGTTCTTGGCTTCATGCCAGAAAGAGTTCCAAAGTAGGCTGACAGAGTAAAGTGAAAGCAAGTTTATTAAGAAACT
This sequence comes from Sapajus apella, assembly GCF_009761245.1. Lineage (NCBI taxonomy): Eukaryota > Metazoa > Chordata > Mammalia > Primates > Cebidae > Sapajus > Sapajus apella. The sequence goes on from NW_022436975.1 coordinate 14,247,264, forward strand.
AAAAAAGGAATATCAAAGTAATAAAAGCCATCTATGACAAACCCACGGCCAATATCATAGTGAATGGGGAAAAGTTAAAAGCATTTCTGTTACTGGTGGAAAGTATCCTAGTTGCCAGTGGTGAATCCACACAGGTCTGCAGCAACCTCAATTCTTGTTTCCTCAGAAGGAAGAATTCAATCAGGGGACGTAAGGCAGAAAAAGAGACTGAGGCAAGTGGCTGGGCGCGGTGGCTCACGCCTATAATCCCAGCACTTTGGGAGGCCGAGGTGGGTGGATCATGAGGTCAAGAAATAGAGACCATCGTGGTCAACATGGTGAAACCCCGTCTCTACTAAAAATACAAAAATTAGCTGGGCATGGTGGCGCGTGCCTGTAGTCCCAGCTACTCAGGAGGCTGAGCCAGAAGAATTGCTTGAACCCAGGAGGCAGAGGTTGCGGTGAGCCGGGATCACGCCATTGCACTCCAGCCTGGGTAACAAGAGCGAACTCCATCTCAAGAAAAAAAAAAAAGAAAGACTAAGGCAAGCTTCAGAACAGGAGTGAAATTTTATTTGAAAAGGCTTAGAGCAGAGCTGGGGGGTGTGGCTCATGCCTGTAATCTCAGCACTCTGGGACACGGAAGTGGGTGGTGGGTGGTGGATGGATCAGCTGAGATTACAGTTTAGCAAATATGGCAAAACAATGTCTCTTTTTGAAAAAAAAAAAAAAATAGTGGGGCATAGTGGCACTTACCTGTAGTCCCAGCTAATCAAGAGGCTGAGACAGAAGAATCACCTGAGCCCAGGAGGCAAAGGTTGCAGTGAGGGGAAATCGGGCCACTGCACTCCAGTTTAAAGAAAGAAAGAAAGAAAAAGGTTTTGGAACAGCAAAGAAATGAAGGTACACTTGAAGAATCCTAACTGGGCACCTAGGTCGAGTGTGATGTTTAACCTTGATCCTAGGACTTTATAAGCTCACCCCTTTCCTGTGATTCTTCCTTAGGCCACCCGCATGCGTAGTGCCTTCCTAACCCTTGGGAAGTGAGCATGCGCAGTGTGTTTAGGAAGCTGTATGCATGCTCATCTTTTTTTTGAGACAGGGTCTCACTCTGTCACCCAGGCTGGAGGGCAGTGGCATGATCTTGGCTCACTGCAACCTCTGCCTCCCAGGGTGATTCTTCTACCTCAGCCTCCTGAGAAGCTGGGATTACAGGCATGCATCACCACACTGGCTAATTTTTGTATTTTCAGTAGAGATGAGGTTTCGCCATGTTGACCAGGTTGGACTTGAACTCCTGACCTCAAGTGATCCACCTGCCTCGGCCTCCCAATGTGCTGGAATTACAGGCATGAGACACCTTGCCCAGACTGTATGCACGCCCATCTGAAGCTTTTTTCCCTTTTCCAGTGGAGTGCCCCAAGACATCATATTCCACCATTTTGTCTTTTAATGCATATGCCTGGGAAGTTGCTTCTCCCTGGTGTCTGCATTCAATTAACATTTTAGTGCAATAGGTGCCGACCATCAGGAAATGGCCTCTTCCTGGAACCAGCTGCCAATTTTCATTTTTAGAGAGGCAATGTGATAATTGCCAAACCGTCACCCGACATTCCTAGTGGGTAGGGGAAGAGCCCTCTCCTGCCCCACTCATGCCAGTCTATCTACAAGAAAAGACCAGGAAGCTGACAAATTGGAGGAGATTAAGGAGACATGACATTGAAATGTAATATGATAATCTAGAAGAGAAGAAAAAAATATTCGTGGGAAAACTGAGGAACCCTAAGTAGTCTATAGTTAATCATATTGTATCAATATTGAAAGTATTGTATCCATGTAAATTATAATTTTTTCAAAGCCCATATTTTGGTATGATTACGATGTTGTGTGAGATGTGAAAACTAGGAAAAACTACGTGAAAAATACACAGGAACTTTCTTTGCAATACTTCTGTAAATTTAAAATTATTTCAAAATAAAGATTTTTTGTTTTGTTTTGTTTTTTCTTTGAGATGGAGGTTCGCTCTTGTTGCCCAGGCTGGAGTGCAATGATGCTATCTTGGCTGACTGCAACCTCCACCTCCTGGGGTTCAAGAGATTCTCCTGCCTCAGCCTCCCGAGTAGCTGGGATTATAGGCATGCACCACCACACCCAGCTAATTTTGTATTTTTAATAGAGATGGGGTTTCTCCATGTTGGTCAGGCTGGTCTAGAACTCCTGACCTCAGGTGATCCACCCACCTCTGCCTCCCAAAAAAGCTGGAATTATAGGCATGAGCCACCGCGTCTGTCTGCTTTAAAAAAATAAGGACTTTTGCTCCCAACCCTAGAGCTTCTGATTCTGTAAACAAGGGTAGGGTCCTGAGAATCTGCATTTGATTGTAGAAGATGTTGCTGCTAGTCCCAAGGAAATGGTTTTAGGAAATTGCTTTAAGCAAATCTTAAGCTTACTTGATGTTTTCTGCTGCCTTTTTCTTGTCACTGTAAATTTCCCTGCGGTAAGAATGAATGGAAAAGTTTCGGTTTTTCTGTTTCAAAGCAGATTGATTGACTGATTTTTTACTTTATTCAGTGTCCTTCTAAGGTATTCATGGTTTCACCTTAAGGGCGATATTTACGGATACCTCCTTTAAAAATTCATCAATCTATCCTCAAGTTGAATTTTCTACACTTAGTTCACATATTGTGTTATTTAAAGATGACAGAAAGCCTTAGAAATTTTGGCTTTAACACTGGTAATATGCAAAGATAAGTTTAAATGCTGCTAGTTAACAAAGCAAATTTGGGAAATTACTAGGCACAGAGTTTATTACTAAGTATCTCTCCATCCACTTTCCCCTTCTTTTTTAGTGTTAAGCTCCCTAATTTTTAACTGAACACATGGCCCCTCAGAATATATTTTCCAGCTTTCACTTAACTAAGTACTTGTAAGAAACTATGTTTTAGTTAGTAGGAAGTAGTCAGAAATGGTGATATAGTTTGGATGTTTGTCCTCTGCAAATTTCACGATTAATCTCCAATGTTGAAGGGGGAGAAGCATTTGGATCATTGGAACAGATCTTTCATGAACGGTTCAGCACCATCCCCTTGGTGATGAGTGAGTTCTTTCTCTGAGTTTACAGGAGATATGGTTGTTTAAAAGTGTGTGGCACCTTCCCCACCTCACTCTTGCATCCATTCTCACTATGTGTAAGTGAGCTCCCCCTTTGCCTTCTGCCACGATTGTAAGCTTTCTGAGGCCTCACCAGAAGCCAAGCAGATGCTGGCACCATGCTGAATAGCCTGCAGAACTGTTAGTCAACTAAACCTCTTTTCTTTATAAGTTTCCCAGTTTTGGATATACCTTTATAGCGATGCAAAAACAGACTAATACCAATGGAAAATGCAATTTCAACAACATGTCCTTAAAGGAGAGCGATGTGCTTTCTTAAACTTGTTTTTCTGCTGGTGGGTATATGATTATCATTGCTGGAATCTGAGCAGCCATCAAGGACCACAGGTAGAGATATCATAATGAGGATAGTGGAGCAACAGACTAGAAGAAATCTGGATATCTGAAACAATGGCAACTCAAGTCTGGACTGTCTCGAGACTGCTGCTGAATGAGAAAAAGAGATTTCTATCTTCAGCTCCTGTCTTGAACTTGATACCACTTGTAGCTGAACCTAATTTGAATTGATACAAGTAATCATATGGAAGTTACAGTTGTGCAGAATGGAACTTCACTGTCTATAATTTCAGCACTTTGGGAGGCCGAGGTGGGAAGATCCCTTGAGCCTAGGACTTGGAGACCAGCCTGGGCAACATAGCAAGACCATGTCTCTATAATTAAACAACAGAACAACAAACAACAACAATGCACACACACATACACAAACGCCAAGGTTGTCTGAGGGAAAATGGGCCTTAAATCCAGCCTGCCCTCAACTTTGCGCTGTGCTGTGTGCTCCAGGAGACTGACATACCCTAGAGGCTCTGTAGAAGAGTGCTTTTTTTTTCTTTTTTTTTTTTGAGATGGAATTTTGCTCTTGTTACCCAGGATGTAGTGCAATGGCGCTATATCAGCTCTCTGCAACCTCCACCTCCCGGGTTCAAACAATTCTCCTGCCTCAGCCTCCCCAAGTAGCTGGGGTTACAGGCATGTGCCACACACCTAGCTAATTTTGTATTTTTAATAGAGACAGGATTTCTCCATGTTGGTCAGACTGGTCTCAAACTCCCAATCTCAGGCGATCCTCCCGCCTTGGCCTCCCAAAGTGCTGGGATTATAGGCATGAGCCATCGGGCCAGGCAAGAGTGCATTTTTATCTAGAATCTAGGTTCTATGGCAGCATTTTTCAAAATATCCTCTCCATCCTCCTTGCCAAAGACCATGGGAACCCACCTCTTGCATCAGCCTGACCTAGATGTGAGACTGGGAGTTGAAGGGGATAATTTTGGAGCTTTAAAATTTGACTGCCCTTTGCATGGGTCCTGTAACCCCTTTGTTTTGGCCAATTTCTCCCATTTGGAATGGCTGTATTTACCCAATACCTGTACCCCATTGTATCTAGCAAGTAGCTAGCTTGCTTTTGATTTTATAGGCTCATAGGCTGAAGGGACTTGCCTTGTCTCAGATGAGACTTTGGATTGTACACTTTTGGGTTAATGCTAAAATGAGTTAAGACTTTGGGGGACTGTTGAGGAGGCATGATTGGTTTTTAAATATGAGAAAATGAGAATTGGAGGGGCCAGGGCAGAATGATATAGTTTGACTATGTCCTCACCCAAATCTCAACTTGAATTTTGTCTCCAAGAATTTCAACATATTGTGGGAGAGACCCAGGGGGAGGTAATTGAATCATGGGGCTGATCTTTCCTGTGCTATTCTCATGATAGTGAATTAAGTCTCACAAGATCTGATGGGTTTATCAGGGGTTTCCCAACTTTGCTTCTTCATTTTCTCTTGCCGCCATGTTACGAAGTGCCTTTGCCTCCTGCCATGATTCTGAGACCTCCCCAGCCATGTGGAACTGTAAGTCCAATTAATACTCTTTTTCTTCTCAGTCTCGGGTATGTCTTCATCTAATATACTCCTGGAGGCGTTGGAGATGGTTTTAGGTAGTCCCCACATGCACTTCAAAAGTCTGTAAATATTAAATTAAACAAGTTTATATCTGAGGGTAGTTAGCACTACATTCAGCAAGTTCAGACCTCATTGCTAGGAAGAAAAGTCATAAAGAAGGAAGAAGTTTGTTGAGAAGAAATGAAAGAGAACAGAAGCTCATAACATTATGCCATTAGGCAATATTATATGGTAGTTATTAGAGTAGGAACTTGGGAGCCAAACTGCCTGAGTTCAAATCCTGACTCTCATAGTGACTAGTTGTGTTATTTGTGGCATGTTTCCTAACCTCACTGTGTCAATTTTTATAATGGCACTTCTACAAGGATGCTGTGGGAATTAAAATGATTATCACAGGGCTTGGCATATAATGTCTTCTCAATAAATGTAAGCAATTACTGTTTCTGGGAAACCTTTAGCAAAGAAGCGATTCACTAGCTGTATATAGCCACAGTTTGTTGAAAGCTTACTCTTGCATCAGGAACTGTACACATAGGACCTAATTTTACCCATGAGGAAGCTAAGGCATAGAAAGTTTCAGTGCCTTTACCAACGTTATACCACGAATTCTTGCTCCACTTAGAATTCAGACTCGGATTGATTGGGTTCCAAAGCCATGATACTAAGGATCAAAGTGAAGGCTTGCAAGATTTCATAAGCCTCCTCTTGAATATTCTCTCAAGTTCCTGGCTCATAGCATGTACCAGCAAACTCATTAAAACTAAAATGGTCTGTTTGGGAGTGAAGGATGGGAGACATTGAGAGCAACAGCAGAAAGGGCGTGGGGAGTCTTGGGAAATGCAAGGGTGCTCAGGTTGGGACCTGTGGCAATGAATGCGAGGGCAAGGGAAACTGGCTCACTAGAACTTAAAAATGCCTCTTGGTGATTTACACGAAAAGTGGTCTCTCAAGTTTTTCTATTATTCAGTGGTTCTAAAATACTGTTCCACTGTAAACTACAACATTAATCTTATGATTCTACAATTATACTTTCTAAATGATCACTTATTTGATGGTTTTGAAGTATAGAAAGTGTTTGGTCATTTAAATTATTTCCTTCCATGGAGTGCGTATCACTGAAAGACAAGCAATCTTTGCCTTTATTGCAGATACTTCAATAAAAATGTCAACATGTTGGCAAATTGGCATCCTTTGGCTTTGCCAATACGTGGAAAAGTAACTTTTTCGATGGAAACGTTCCCTCTTTTTAGGGCCGAAAAGACATTCGCAACTACACTTAAGTATCCCAAACAGCTTTATTCATTCGAAAAATCAGAGCGGGTTCAAAGCACAAATCCATGAATTGGGCGGCGAACTCTGACTCAAGAGATTACAGCTGCACTGCGTTTGGAGAGACTGAACCCGCGCCGGTGCTCCCGTCTGCTTGGGCATGTCTGAGTACCACAGCTCGAACCCGCCACTTTTGCTGCCCGTGCAGGCTTGTAGGGACGCAGCAACTGTGTCCCGAGGGCTGATGAGTCAGCTAGCTGTGCCCGCGGCTTCTGGCAGCCTCCGTAGGCTCCCGCTGGGCCCGGCCCGCTCTGCGGGGATCTTCTCTGACTCGGTCCAGTCCGCCTACAGGAGGGAGCCACCGGCCGCCGGGCCTTCAGCCAAGCTCTACCATCTCTGCCAGCCACCGCCTCGGCCATCTTCCTGCGCAGAGTGAGACAAAATCCGGCTCTAACCAGCCTTCCAGCTGACGCCTCTCTGCCCGAGCTCTGTTGCCTCGGAGCAGGACAGCAGGACGCCGGAGAAGAGACGCTGGAGGTAGGCGCTCGCGGGCACCCCAACCGCTCTCTCCCCGACGCATGCGCCCATGGGCAGTCAGCGCGGGTCCCGTCTCCGGTGACGTAGCGGTGCGGAGGCGGAGCCAAGGTCGGTGGCGGGAGGGTGGGGGAGGAAGAGCGAGGTGAGCGAGGACGTCAGAGTGGAGAGCGGAAGGTCAGGGAGGCTCGGAGCGGAAGTGAGACTAGGGAGTCTGTCCGCCATTGTGGACCCGAGAAGCGGAGAGCGAGAGGGGGAAGAGGAGCGTGCAAGCGGAAAAGACGGGCCTCTTCCTCCGACTCCCGAGCGCGAGGCCCTCATTTTGGGCTCTCAGCGAGCGGCGGCAGCGGCGGCGGCTGGAACAATCACTCGGCCAAGGGCGACAGCCAACTGCTGTGAGTGCACGGGGAGAGGCCCAGGCAGCGGCGGCGGCGGCTCTCGGGTTGCGGTGAAGAATGTCAGCCACTAGCGTGGATCAGGTGAGGGAGCAGAGGCCGCAGGCTCGGCGAAGGCCCGAGCCCCGGAACTCCACCCTCGCGCGGGGCTTCGGCTCCTCCCCGTCGCCGCCGCTGCCGGCCCCATAACGGTGCCCCGGCGCAAGTTGCCGCGGTGCAGCTGCCTGGGCCGGGGCGTGCGCCCTGGCCCCGAAGCCTGCGGGCGGGCGGGCGCGGTGCCGCGGTGTGTGGGAGCAAGGACCGCTCTTAGGGGCCTTAGGACACATCCTGAGGGCGACAGACATGGGGCTGAGAGCGGTCGAGCTCTGGGAGACGGATTTCGAGTGGCGGGTGGGAGGTTTAAAGGCTGGGGGTGGTTGGGAAATTGGTGGCTGTGGAGGATATGGTGGGTTTTTACTCCTACGCGGATAGTCTAAAATAACTTGTCTTTGATAATGTTTTTGATTAACACTCTTTCTCTCTTCCTTTTTCTCTTTTTTACCGCATCTTTCGTCTTGCTACACAGAGACCTAAAGGGCAAGGAAATAAGGGTGAGTTTGGAATTTTTTTTTCTTACTGCTCAATGTTGCCTTGATGTAACTTTTAAACTCTGTGAGGGCTTTTTGTTTGTTTTTGCTCCCTCTTGGGAAAAAATGTAGGATTAGAGACAATACTCATGGCTAAGGTAGCCAAGTTGTATCTAGGACTTTGGTAGTTCGCTCCTTTGAAGCCACTTTATAGAAACTAAAGTAGTACAAGAAATAGTTTTCTTAGGTGTGTGTCAGTTGAGCAGGTATTGGTGTGAACCTAGTGATATTTCTTCAGTTTTCCAGTTTATCTGTGTTATGTAACTAATGCCACAAAAATTTCCACATATATATGTAGACAAGTGGCTTCTTAAAGTGGACATTTTGTTTGACATGTCTGGGTTACACTGGAAAATGGAACTATACATAATATTCCATCACATGAATGAAAATTGTACTATTAATCACTGATTCTATTCAAGTCAGTTGTAATGAGGCAACAACATGAGAGAAATTAGAAGTAAGTAGGTATGCCATCTTGCTGTGTAGTCCTGATTGCAAGGTGTGACTCAAGATAGTATTTTATAAAGGACTGAGAAGAAAATAATTTGTGACATTTCTTCCAAGATTTTATGATTTGTGAATGTACCATTGAAAACAAAGTGTTTTTTTAAAAGTGTGTTTTGTATTTATTAATATGGAACAGTGCAGTCAGCTGACTGAAACATTATGACATTAGTCATGTGACATTTAGTTAAGTATAGAACAATAACTGCTTTCTTGGGATAGTGCCAATTAAATAACATCAGAGCAAATTATATATTTATAACATTTTGTAATGCTTGAAATTACACTAGAATTGCGCTTTCTGTTGATTTCAGTAACACAGTGTTAGAAATTAAGATCTGTAATAGCCTTTTAGCTGTAGATTGTCTTTGGTGCCCTTAAATTCTTGTTAGGGTATTTATTTGCTATTGCAAATTTGGTTAATTTAAAATAATAAGTTTTGGATATGTAGATTAGTTAATTTCCTTTGAATTGTAGAATTTGTACATACTAGCTACATAGCACCATATTAGGTAACAAATTTATTGTTTTGTTTTTATTAAAAATATTTTCTTGCAGTATATAAACATTTAGACATTTTAATTTTTTAACATTTCATTTCTAGAATTTTTTTGTGTGTTGTAAGCGTTAACCTGAAATAAAATTGGATATTGATTTATTTTAAATGTTTTTAAAAATTTGAATTTTAAAAAGAATGATCCATTAATTTCTTTTTTTGATAGTCTACCCATTAGAAAGTATATAGACTTGGAGATGTGAAATTGTGGTCGTTATTGCCTAGCATAAATTACTTTATCCTAGATCTGTGGGGAGGTGGCACTTTGCAAGGCTATTTGAAATGCTAAATGTTTTGTATTACCCGCTTTAAGGTAAGTACACAAGTTCTATGAAGTACTTAACTGGTTTGATAAAACAAAATAGAGCCTCTACAGCATTGTGAGTAAAAGTTTGATTTATGAGTGGTCATTTCACTTAGGTAGGCACTGGTGGCATCTTTGATGTTAGATTTGTCTATAAACTACATACCACTGTTTGTAAATAAGTATTTTTGGGTTACTTAAAAATTTTTTTTCCATCAGTATCACTTCTGTTAGGTGTATTCAGACACATACACAAAGTGTTTATTTTGATAGTTCTTTATTCTTAGAAATTCTTTCTTTCCTCCTTATTGTTCAGTAATTTCATCCGAAGTTAGAATGATGAATTGGGATTTCTTAGAGTCCTGAGTTCTAATACTGCTTTTGGCTACTGACTTGCCAAGTGAGCTTGTGAACATTGTACTTCTTCGTCAGAATCTCCCCTCTATAAAATGAAAGTAATAAGTCTAGTCATTCCTATGGTGTGTTGTGAGGATTCTTGTAATTACAATAGTTCATCTCTCTGGTAGCAATTATATTTGCTGGATATCTTTTCACCTTCCACACTTACTCTATTTTTAAGGTGCAGGAAAGCTCCCTTGCATAGAGCCTTGGCAGGAGGGGAAAACTGCTACTGACCTGAAAATATAGCTAATTATTTAAGTTCCTTAAAAATGGCAGATGTGCACAAAGACACATATACATTACTTGAATTTTTATGCCTCTGCAGGGAGAATTACAAGGCAAAAGCAACACCACCAGTGAACCTGATATAAGTAGCTATGTGTGTATTTGAGAAAAACTATTCTGCCTTAGATTGATTCTAGCTAGTAAAATTATTTTACAATTCTGTTTACTTTTATGAAGTTATTTTTCTTGGACTACAAGCTCAGTATTCTAAATATGAGTAATCTTGAATTCAGAACTTATCAAGCTTACGAAAACTAGTATGTCCTTGAGAAGTTGGTGTCAAAGTTTTGAACAAATAATCCTTTTCAGTCAACTTACTCTAATTTCAGAGATTCTGTGTTTCTTTTCTGAATTGTTTCTAGTTGGTAGCATTAGCCTAACACCTAGTTTGAGTGTCTCTGATTTTCTTTATATCCTTGATGACTTAATTCATTACAGAAGGCAAATGGGATTCTAAATAAGTGTCTTTGATAAGGCAAAAATGTTTTTGTAGAATAAGTAATAATTCTAGGTTTGTTTTATGAATTCACATTCTTTATTAATTGATTGTCCTTATGTTAAATATCAGAACTCCTTATTATCCATGGCAAGAGTAGTACGAAAGGATAGTAGAAATTTAAGGAGATTTATTTGTCTTTTGGTTCAAAATTTTAACACTGACTTCATTTTTTTTTTTTTTTATTAACAAGTAGAATTTTTGCTTAGTGAAGTAAAGGTGTGCTGTACTTTTACTTGTGAGTACTATGGATGGAAGTGTCAGATACCATACTTGTAGTCTTAGGGCTTACTGCCTCCTTTCTCGTCTTCCTTAGTTTATAAATAGCAAACTCGTGGAACAGGATTTGTTTTTCCTCCTCTCAACTCTCTTCCAACAGAGAGGCATGTGCATTGTTTTATACAACTATATAGGTTAAATTTGGCCAAGTTTTAATTTTCAGAAAAGTAGTGGAAAATGCCTTGTATATTTTGGCAAGATTCTGTTGTATTCTTTCCTCATCCTCCCGAGAAATGATTTCAAAGCACTTTACTTTCATTATTTTAGGCTTCATTTTATCCTCACAACATTCTTGTAAGGAGATAGAGGGTATATGGTATTGTCACTGTTTTTGTAGGTGGGGAAACATGATGCACAGATCTGTTGACTTTCCTAACTTGATGTAGTCAGGACCAGAGCAAAGAATCACCTGGCTCCTAAGGCCCATGTTCTATCTTGATTTGACTCTGTTTCATAGAGCAGAGGAAACAGGCGAAGAATCATGTAAGTCATCTGTTCCTTTTTCCCTGAAGAACTTTTACAGACTATGGAACTAGCTTGGATTTCATTTCTATTTAATGGATTTTAGACTTCAAGATGTTAGCTTGTCGTTAAGTAATATTCAAAAGCTAACGTCTTTAAGACAGTTTTTTTAAAGATACACTTGCGAAACTTATAAGGGCTAATGACTATTTTATTTGGAGTTTAATGCAAATTGGTTGTCAGTATATGTGAAGTACTTTTAATTAAACATTTTTTAATTTAAGTAAATTGACTTGTACTCTTAAGACTTTGTAGACATTTATGCATCATTTAAAAATGACTGTGGACTGTATTTATAATAGTGTATAAGTTGTTCTCAGGCCCAGCCTCTTAGAAGAGAAAGAATAGAACAGAAGAAATAAGTAAGAATAACAGTATAATATATATTCAGATAAATTTTAAGTAAGTACTTTTTTTTTTTTTTTTTTTTTTTTTTGTAAATAAGAGACAGGGCCTTGCTCTATAGCCCGGGCTGGTGTGCAGCGGCATAATCATAGCTCAGTGTAACCTGGAATGCATGGGCTTAAGTGATCCTTCTTAGACTCCTGAGTAATTAGGACTGCAGGCACATGACACCATACCTGGCTAGTTTCTAAACATTTTTCGTAGAGGTGGGATCTCCCTTTTTTTCCCAGGCCTGGCCTTGAGCTCCTGGCCTGGCCTGTTTTGTATTTGTATGAACTAGATTTTTGAGAACCTGGTGGATACGAGAGATAGTCATAATTTTTAAATTGCTAGCTGTTTCAAACATTGACTAGATGTACAAGTGTAATATTGAAGAATTTTTTTCAAGAAGTAATAGACCATGCATGAACTACCTTTGATGTAGGAGCAGTAAAGCCAGTGTCAGAGGAACAGGTATGTCAGAATCTCTTGGTCTGAAATGATTAACCAAGCCTTAAAATGGCACTAGAAGTAACAACCTAAGGCACCCTCTTTATTTTGGTTTCTAGTGGCTATTACATATTTAAATTCCGTGTAGCACATTTAGCTGAACCCTAGTTCTGATGCAGTCCTTATCAGACGTAAATTACCTTAATGGAGCCAGGATCAAGTTGACCTTCAGGTTGCTCTTGTGGCTTCTGAGGGGCAACGTGGTATAAGAAGTCTACTTTGAAGGCTTCACACAGTAGTAGTATATCTTTGAGTGTTCTTTGCTACCTATTGGATGGCAGAATATTAAGGGATTTTGCATATATTTGCTCCCAAGCCACTGTTAACTCATACTACATTTTAGGTGCTCTACACTCATGGGAAAATTTAGGGATAATAGAAATGTTACGATATTACAGAGGCATACAACTTAAACCCATCACCCCCCCCAACTTCATAAAATTTGGTGATGTTTTATCATCTTTGAGCAGTAAATCTGTAGATAGTGAGTTCTTGGTTTCTAATTTGTGGACCGCCATATAAAATAGTGTATTTACATAGTGCCACCTCATCAAATATTAGTCTAGTAACACTTCTGTTTAAATGGATCAAAAGTCATTTTTAGTCCTATTTGGATCTTGTAATACATAATGGGATAATATCTAAGATTATTTAGCGCTGCCATTTAATATTCAGATGAGATGAGATAGGCACGATTAATAATCTTCTGGAACAGAGAAACAGTCAAGGGTTAGAAAGCTTAAATCCCTAACTGGAGATCATCTCCTCAGTGGTGGACTTGAGATACAAATTCAGCACCTTACTTCTGGAGTCTGCTCAGAAGCACTGTGAAACAGCATCCAGAGAGTAACAACTTTAAAGTGTTTATGGAGAAGACCTTTGAACAAAATTATTCTCTGACTTGTTTTCTCATGTGTTGCAAAAATAACTATGTAAATCTTTTGTGTCTTAATTTTATTTATAGTTTCATGTGAAAGTCTTCATTTTTGGGGGGTTAGAATTAAAGCCCTATTTAGATATTTCATAATTGTAAGTCTGTTCATTGTGAATTGTTTCAAGTTAATTATAGCCTAAACTGTACTGGAGACATTTAAGATGCTTATTGTAACATTAGATCAAAATAGTTATTTCACTATTTATTAGATTAAATAATTTGGAGATTTAAACAAAGGTAGAGAACATTCAGAAATCTTTTTTATTGCCTACAACACTACTTGAATTAGTTATTTTAGATTCGAATATAGCATTAGGGAACTCTTTCCAACATCCTTATGTAAGAGTTTACTCACTATAGAGTTGAAATTGGGATATTTACTTAAAGTTTTTGATAAGAGGAAGTGTATGTATGGCTTGTGTTTATGTGATCTTGGGCTTATATATCAAAAGACTTCTAAGTTTTTGTGGCACATAAATATTTGTATCTAAAATAGAGTTTATCCTTAAGAGGGTCCTTAAAAAGAAAGTAACTCAGTATTATTTTTCTGATTTTTTTTTTTTTTGGCTTGAAAAATACTAAAAACATTAGTTTGCACTGTGAGTTTCATAAAGATAACTGTAACATTTCTAATACAAACATATTTTTTAGTTTCAGTACAAAACGGTTCGATTCATCAAAAAGATGCTGTAAATGATGATGATTTTGAGCCATACTTAAGTAGCCAGACAAATCAGGTAAGTCTTCTGACAGTTTCAGATTTTAGGAAATTAATCTTATGAGTATTAATTGATTTTTCAAATAGATTATTTAATGAGATTCACCACAACATGTATTAATTCTTGTGTATCTGCATAGCAGTGAGTAGTGAGTAGCGGTTGCAAGTTTATGGCACAGCAGAGTTCTCCTTCAGAAAGTATAGGCACCTGAAACTAGGTTATGAGATAGAAAATAAAGATTTGCAGGTGACGATTATGTGTATTTATTATGGTTAGATTTTGTGTACGTGTGTTGAAGGAATTTAATTTTTTAATGTCACTGCTATGTCTTCATAGCGTAAGCTAATTAAAAGGCTTAATTAGCTAGAAATTTGTATATTTGGAGGGGAGATTAGTTGCCTGAAATTGCCTGCAATTTGGGGTCAAATGTATTTTCTTTACGATATTCCAGTTTGAATTCATTGGTAATTATTGAAAGTTTTAACATACCTTGGTGATGTTAGGAATGTAATTAAGGACTTTATAAACATACTTGCTTTATAAATACAGTTGCATCTGTATTGTAGACATGGACAATTTTATCAAATCAAATAACTGGTGGCCTTGCGTATTTGTGTACAAGAATAATTTCAATTTAAACATCAAAGAACAGCGGTATTAAGTATCTGTATGCCATTTCTGCATCCATTTCTGCCTGTTATTAAAAATACGCCACTGGTAGAAATAAATTTAAAAAATGAATTTTTCAGTATTAACCAGTTTTTTAGGGAGAACATTCTGTAATGAAATTGTTTTTGTTTTGCTTTTAAAAAGCAAAAAATGCTCAAGAACTTCAGGTCTTAAAATCAGTTCTGTAGTTCTTTGGAGTAATTTTATGACTAATTTGACTGGAAAATTCAGATTTTTTTTTTTTTTTTTTTTTTTTTTTTTTTTTTGGGGGCGGTTTTTCGCTCTTGTTACCCAGGCTGGAGTGCAATGGCGCAATCTCGGCTCACCGCAACCTCCGCCTCCTGGGTTCAGGCAATTCTCCTGCCTCAGCCTCCTGAGTAGCTGGGATTACAGGCACGCGCCACCATGCCCAGCTAATTTTTTGTAGTTTTAGTAGAGACGGGGTTTCACCATGTTGATCAGGATGGTCTCGATCTCTTGACCTCGTGATCCACCCGCCTCGGCCTCCCAAAGTGCTGGGATTACAGGCTTGAGCCACCGCGCCCGGCCCGGAAAATTCAGATTTAAAAAAAAATTTTTGATGCCGGGCATGGTGGCTCACATCTGTAATCTCAGCACTTTGGGAGGCTGAGGCAGGCGGATCACCTGAGGTCAGGAGTTTGAGACCAGCCTGACCAAAATGGTGAAAACCCGTCTTTAAAAAAAAAATTTTTTTTTGAGACAGAGTCTTGTTTTGTTGCCCAGGCTGGAGTGCAGTGGCATGGTCTCGGTTCATTCTAACCTCTGCCTCCTGGGCTTAAATGATTCTTCTGCCTCTGCCTTTCAAGTAGTTGGGATTACAGGCACATGTCACCACGCCTGGCTAATTTTTGTATTTTTGGTAGAGATGGAGTTTCACCATGTTGGCCAGGCTAGTCTTGAACTCCTGACCTCAAGTAAATTTGTTAAGATCATAAAAGTTTTTTTCTGCCGGGCACGGTAATCCCAGCACTTAGGGAGGCTCAGGTGGGCGGATCACCTGAGGTCAGGAGTTCGAGACCCGCCTGGCCAACATGGAGAAACGGGGGTCTCTACTAAAAATACAAAAACTTAGCTGGGCATGGTGGCGCGTGCCTGTAATCCCAGCTACTCAGGAGGCTGAGGCAGGAGAATTGCCTGAACCCAGGAGGCGGAGGTTGCGGTGAGCCGAGATCGCGCCATTGCACTCCAGCCTGGGTAACAAGAGCGAAACTCCTTCATCCCCCTGAGTAAAAAAAAAAAAAAAAGAAGTTATTGATAGATTTAAAGTTATGTAACTAGTAAAGTCCTTGTACACTGACATGGGTGAAATAATTAACTTTTTAAAATTTCAACTATGTACACAGTATGTTTTTAAAATTAAATTCATTTATCTGATTTTACAATTATAAATAATAAAAATCTTTTCATGGAAAAGGTGTTTAATGTCTTTGGCTACTGATTTAAATTGTTTTGTATACTTAGATCTAGTTCGTATGAGACCCAAGGATACTTTAAAACAAGTTGTTTGCCTTTCTGCTTCTGTGACAGCATATTTCTTCTTTTTTATGGTGTTCATTATTTGAGGGAATGTTTATTGTAATTTTGAAAGTAAATGTCAGTCCTTAATTCTTAAAATTCGTTCTTTATAGTTCTTCAGAATAATTTTATGACTAAATTGATTGGAAAATTTAGCTTTTAATTGGGACTGTTAAGCATACCATGTAATTTGTGCATATAAATTTGAAAAATAATTTGGAAAACTAAGTTGAGTTTGTCTGCTTGTGTGTTTGGGAACGTAGGTTCTTAGCTATCTTTATGAGAGAAAATTAAATTGTCATTTTTCTGCCCTTGTCATCACTGCCCTTAGTTAAGGTATTCTGCCTATTCAAATGATTTTTTTTTTAATTTTTTATTTTGGCCTATCAGTTTATAAGCTTGGGCAAGATTCAAATGATTTTCTAACTAGTAATTCTGTACTGCCACTAAGCAGTCTTAAAATCCAAGTCTGATTGTGTCACTCTAATATTAAAGAATTACTATGGCATCTCAACAGTGGATGCATTTATTATAAAAATGTCCTTAAAGTGGTTCAGCTTCCCTTTCTAGCCCATGTTTTGCCAACTTTCTCCATCTGATTGGCAAAATAGAACTTAGGATTATTTTATGAAAATGTAACTATTTATTTCTTTTATGATCTCAATTTTTGTATGTATGTCTTACACAAACACGTGTACACATCCTAGGCACTTCCTTCAGGAAGTCTTCTCTGATTTTCCAGTTACTTACTCCCTCTTCTTTGTACATAAGAAGTGTTTTGTTTTGCTTCCTTTGTCCTTCAGGTAGAGTAGCTATCACATTATAGGATAAGTAAGTCTTCCTTACTATACCTGTGAAGTGCTCCCAGTTGGAGACCATGTTCTTTTTTTTTTTTGTCTCCAGTAACCAGCAGAGTATCTGGCACATATAACATTCATTATTTATTTATTAAGTGGATGGATGGATTAGATTATCTAATAGAATTAGAGAATGAAGAATTATGGTTGGTGAAATACTGAGATTGAATATTATTATGACATTTTTCTTATGACATTCTTATGATTAGATATGCATAAATTATGCTTTTTGAAAGTTATAATAGGAGAAAGTACATAGCATAATGCAAACATTAATATTAGTGAACATTTCTTAACTTTTTGTTGTTAAGTCAGAAGTCACTTCAGGAGTTTGAAGCACTTCAATTTTTGTTTGTTTGTTTATGTGTGGTTTTTGTTGTTACTGTTTTTTAAGAGAAGAGGGTCTTGCTCTATAGCCCACATTAGAGTGCTATAGTGTGATCATAGTTCACTGCAGCCTTGAACTCCTGGGCTCAAGTGATCCTCCCACTTCACCTCCCAAATAACTGAGACTGCAGGCATGCATCACCATCCCTGGCTAATTTTTTTTTTTTTTTATAAGATAGTTTCTGGTGCGCTGGTCTCAAACTCCTGGACCCAATTGATACTCCTTTTCCAGCCTCCAGAGTAGCTGGGATTACAAGCGCAAACCACTGTGCCTGGCTTTAAGCTAACAGCTTTTAAAAGAGTTGTTAAAAGAAAAAAACCCAAATATGTGACAGAGACTGAACATGTCTTGATTTATTTCTTGGCCTCTTAGTTTGCTAATCCATGAAGTACACTATGGATGTAGACAAATTAAGAACTTGATGTGTAACTCGATGTGTAAGCATTTGTCATGGTGAAATAAGAATATTCAGTATAGGGCCGGGCGCAGTGGCTCAAGCCTGTAATCCCAGCACTTTGGGAGGCCGAGGTGGGTGGATCACGAGGTCAAGAGATCGAGACCATCCTGATCAACATGGTGAAACCCCGTCTCTACTAAAAATACAAAAAATTAGCTGGGCATGGTGGCACGTGCCTACAATCCCAGCTACTCAGGAGGCTGAGGCAGGAGAATTGCCTGAACCCGGGAGGCGGAGGTTGCGGTGAGCCGAGATCGCTCCATTGCACTCCAGCCTGGGTAACAAGAGCGAAACTCCATCTCAAAAAAAAAAAAAAAAAAAAAAAGAATATTCAGTATAAATTTTGAGTATAATTTTGTGGATACTTTATAAAGAATTAACATAAAAACTTGCTACTTGCTCTGCTTTTGTACCCCCACGTCCATATAAAGACTACTGAATCTGAATTTCATTGCCAACAATCAAAATTAAAACTTGGAAACCAATTACCTCCATATTCAGCCCACCTCTCCTACTCCGTGTTGGATTTACCCACTTCCCTTTATTATTTGTCTTCCATTTAGCTATAGATTTTCTTTTAGAATGAGTGTCTTTCATCAGTGTTTTTTTTTTTTTTTTTACAATGTATGCATTTGATAAAGGTGGAAATAAATAGTTAAAATTATAAATAAAGGATATGTTTAACTGTTTAAAAAAAGATGAAGACAGTAGACAGTTTTATCTTTTTAAATTTTTTTCTGAGACGAAGCCTCGTTTGCCACCCAGGCTGAAGTGCAGTGGTGTGATCTCAGCTCACTGCAACCTCCACCTCCTGGGCTCAAGTGATTCTGTCTTACTTAACCTCCCAAGTAGCTGGGATTATAGGCGTGTGTCTTCATGCCTGGGTAATTTTTGTATTTTTGATATAGATGGGGTTTCACCGTTTTGGCCAGGTTGGTCTCGAACTCCAGATGTCAGGTGATTCGCCTGCCTCTGCCTCCCAAAGTGCTGGGATTATAGGCGCCAGCCACCGTGCCTGGCCCAATTTTATCTTTTAATCAGTTACATACATTTATTTATACTAGATGAACTTTGCTCATTTTTATTAAACTTTTGAGAGTTTTGTATCACAATGACTTTGTCAGTATGAAGCACTATGAGTACTTTTTATTTTTAGAAGATACTTTAGTGATTATATACATTTGTGTGTATCATCTTCATAGCTTCCAAAGTTTACTCATTAATCTTGTCAAGATTTTTTTCTTTAAAAACTATTGTTGGTAGCCGGGCGCGGTGGCTCAAGCCTGTAATCCTAGCACTTTGGGAGGCCGAGGCGGGTGGATCACGAGGTCAAGAGATCGAGACCATCCTGGTCAACATGGTGAAACCCCGTCTCTACTAAAAATACAAAAAACATTAGCTGGGCATGGTGGCGCGTGCCTGTAATCCCAGCTACTCAGGAGGTTTAGGTAGGAGAATTGCCTGAACCCAGGAGGCGGAGGTTGCGGTGAGCCGAGATCGCGCCATTGCACTCCAGCCTGGGTAGCAAGAGTGAAACTCCGTCTCAAAAAACAAAAAAAACAAAAAAACAAAGAAAAACACTATCGTTGGTGTATTTGAACTTCCTCGGGCTTTACCTTATAGATGTATTTAAATATAGCAGTCAGTGCTTTCAGTGTTGATTTCTGTGAGATGCTACTGTTGCAGTTTTTAAAATGCTGTTAATTTCTTTAATGTGAATATTGGGGGCATTCTTTGACTATATTTGCAATTATAGTTACTAATTATCCAATATAGCTGAAGAATGCGTTCTGTGAGTATATAGTAACACATGAATTTTCCAATTTTAAATACAGTCAGCCCTCTGTATCTGCAGTGCCTACATTTATGGATTCAGTCAGTTGTGGATCAAAAATTCAGTCATTTCTAGGTATCTGTGGGAGATTGGTTTCAGAACCCCTATGGATAACGAAATCTGCAGATGCTCAAGAACCTTATATAAAGTGGTATAGTAGTTGCATGTAACCTATGCGCATCCTCCTATATACTTTATATCATCTCTGGGTTACTTATAATACCGAATACAGTGTAAAATGTTATGTATATGGTTATACTTACTGTATTGTTTAGGTAATAGTGACAAAATGTCTGTACGTGTTCAATACAGATGGAACTATTGATTTCTTTTGCCCAGCTATTTTCAATCTGTGAATGGTTAAATCCACAGATGTAGAACCCACTGGTAGGAAGGGCTGATTGTGTTGGAAAAACAAATAACAATACAACAATAAAAAATGATACAAATAAAAAAGCAACATAGTCTGCCAAGGACTGTACTGTAAAATACACTTAACATCCAGTGTATTTGAAAAATGGTTTTGTGATTTTCTTTTAAAAAGTGAGAGGTGAGTTTTTTGGTTTTTAAGTCCAAGCTTTACTGGCTTTGACAGAATTATTAATTTAAATGTAACCTCTGTTACATTATATTTAGTTCTTAAGTTATTTTAGTCTTATCAGAGAATCATTTCCAAAGAGAATTATGTTAAGTTAACTTTCTTACAGATAGTCGATAGTCACAAGAGTTGGATAGGTATACCACGGGTAACTTAATAGTAAAACAAGTAGCTTAGTAATAAAGTATCTGTTTTCAGTGATAAGCCTTTTCAAAAATAGTTTATTTAAAATTAGTTCCAGTTAGGATCTATGATGTTATTGTCACACATTCATGAATGGATAAGCAGCCACGAAATAGTGGCAAGTGTGTAACAATAGAAGAAATGGGTTAAGAACTTTACTCCTAGGAACTTTGAATAAGAATGTCTGTATAAATTAGGCCGGGCGCGGTGGCTCAAGCCTGTAATCCCAGCACTTTGGGAGGCCGAGGCGGGTGGATCACGAGGTCAAGAGATCGAGACCATCCTGGTCAACATGGTGAAACCCCGTCTCTACTAAAAAAAAATATAGCTGGGCATGGTGGTGCGTGCCTGTTATCCCAGCTACTCAGGAGGCTGAGGCAGGAGAATTGCCTGAACCCAGGAGGTGGAGGTTGCGGTGAGCCGAGATCGCGCCATTGCACTCCAGCCTGGGTAACATGAGTGAAACTCTGTCTCAAAAAAAAAAAAAAAAAAGAATGTCTGTATAAATTAAATAATCAACCTTCAAAATGGTATTGACCCTTGAAAGGTAATACCAGTTATACTGACAATATTAGTGAATTTTTTTCACTTTGCATAATTCTACAGATTGTGAAGCTCTGTACAGTGCTTTAAAATCACAACTAAATCACATTTTGGTGGCTGAGGCAGGAAGATTGCTTGAGCCCAGGAGTTCAAGACCAGCCTGGGCAACATGGTGAAATCCCCATCTCTACAGAAAATACAAAAAATTAGCGGGTCTGGTGTTGAACACCTGTTGTCTCAGTTACTCTGGGAGCTGAGATGGGAGGATTGCTTGAGCCTCAGGTGTTGGATGTTGCAGTGAGCTGAGATTGCGCTGCTGCATTTCTGCTTGAGTCACAGAGTGAGACTGTTTCAAAAATAAAGAAGAATAAAAGCACACCTAAATCAAAAATCGAAAATCTAGTTTTAGACTTTTTTTTTGCATAAGAAACTTAATTCAAAGGAAATAAGTATTTAAAATACTTTAAAGTATTTTATTTTTATATTGTCTAGTAACAAATTTGAGCTTTTTTTTCTTTTTTCTTTTTTTTTTTAAATATTTATTTATTTATTTTAAGACGGGGTTTCACCATGTTGGTCAGGCTGGTCTTGAACTCCTGACCTCAGATGATCCACCCACCTTGGCCTCCAAAGTGCTTGGATTACAGGCATGAGCCACTACGTCCAGCCTTTTTTTCCTTTAATGAAATTTGATGCCGTGATTTTTGGCACTTCACTAAATGATGGGTATAATGAAGGGTGATTTAATTGCAATAATTCTGGAAAATTCACATGAACTATTTATCAATTAAAAAATGTCTATAATATAGGTTTATTGTGTCAGATTTGGGGGAAAGGTGAGTATAAAGAAAAAATGTCTGTTATTCCACCAATAAGAAACTATGATAAGGAATTTGTTTTATTTCTTTTTTGAAATGAACAAGGCAAAGCAAAACAGAAAGAAATTTGCATCATGCTATAGACATCTTGAATCTTCTCAGAATGTGAGCATTTCTCCACTTTTTCCTTAATGGAAGTACAAAATCTAATGGCTGAACTGGCCCTATCATAGATAAGCTACAATTTAATTCCTCTGTTATTTGACAGAGTTTTCTAGTTTATTTAATCCTTGCATGTAAGTGATTGAATACATTGATTGGTTAAAGTACAGAAGGCTATGTAAATGGCAATTTTGTGTTCACAAAGTTTATATAATAGCCTTCTGTAGAAATTATGGTATTTTTAAATTTGTGCCGGAGGACCTGGCTCTTCAAACAAAAGTAATACTCATACCTCCACTTGTCCCTGAAAAAAGCCCTATATGTTATTTTGTAAGAAATATTTAGAGATGTGAATACTCATCAGCAAATTTTTCTGTTGATAAAATCAAATTTGAAATTTTAATTTTTTAATCTAGAATAGGTACATCTTTTTTTCATTTACTTATAACTTTTTGATTTCAGTCTTTCAGATGTCTTTTTTTGCCCTCTTAAGGGGACATTTCGCTACTGATTATGATATTTTGTTTTGCAGAGTAACAGCTATCCACCAATGTCAGATCCATACATGCCTAGTTACTATGCTCCATCCATTGGATTTCCATATTCTCTTGGGGAAGCAGCGTGGTCCACGGCTGGAGACCAGCCTATGCCATATCTGACAACCTATGGACAAATGAGTAATGGAGAACATCACTATATACCAGATGGTGTGTTTAGTCAACCTGGGGCATTAGGAAATACCCCTCCATTTCTTGGTCAACATGGATTTAACTTTTTTCCTGGTAATGCTGATTTCTCTACATGGGGGACAAGTGGATCTCAGGGACAATCAACACAAAGTTCTGCTTATAGTAGCAGTT
Source organism: Sapajus apella (assembly GCF_009761245.1). Classification (NCBI taxonomy): domain Eukaryota; kingdom Metazoa; phylum Chordata; class Mammalia; order Primates; family Cebidae; genus Sapajus; species Sapajus apella. The sequence goes on from NW_022436975.1 coordinate 14,269,934, forward strand.
ATGGCTATCCACCTAGTTCTCTTGGGAGAGCTATTACTGATGGACAGGCTGGATTTGGCAATGATACTTTGAGTAAGGTGCCTGGCATTAGCAGTATTGAGCAAGGCATGACTGGACTGAAAATTGGTGGTGACTTGACAGCTGCAGTGACAAAAACTGTAGGTACAGCTTTGAGCAGCAGTGGTATGACTAGCATTGCAGCCAATAGTGTGCCCCCAGTTAGTAGTGCAGCACCTAAACCAACCTCCTGGGCTGCGATTGCCAGAAAGCCTGCCAAACCTCAACCGAAACTTAAACCCAAGGGCAATGTGGGAATTGGGGGTTCTGCTGTTCCACCACCTCCTATAAAACACAACATGAATATTGGAACTTGGGATGAAAAAGGGTCAGTGGTAAAGGCTCCACCAACCCAACCAGTTCTGCCTCCTCAAACTATAATCCAGCAGCCTCAGCCATTAATTCAACCACCACCATTGGTGCAAAGCCAACTGCCTCAACAGCAGCCTCAACCACCACAACCACAGCAGCAACAAGGACCTCAGCCACAGGCCCAGCCTCACCAAGTGCAGCCTCAACAGCAGCAGCTGCAGAATCGCTGGGTAGCTCCTCGGAACAGGGGAGCAGGCTTCAACCAGAACAATGGAGCGGGCAGTGAAAACTTTGGTTTAGGTGTTGTACCTGTCAGTGCTTCACCTTCTAGTGTAGAAGTGCATCCTGTGCTGGAAAAGCTAAAGGCCATAAACAACTATAATCCCAAAGACTTTGATTGGAATCTGAAGAATGGACGTGTGTTTATAATTAAAAGCTACTCTGAGGATGACATACATCGTTCCATTAAATACTCTATCTGGTGTAGTACTGAGCATGGTAATAAGCGTTTGGATGCAGCTTACCGTTCCCTGAATGGGAAAGGCCCACTCTATTTACTCTTCAGTGTGAATGGCAGTGGACATTTTTGTGGAGTGGCTGAAATGAAGTCTGTTGTGGACTATAATGCGTATGCTGGTGTCTGGTCTCAGGATAAGTGGAAGGGCAAATTTGAAGTTAAATGGATCTTTGTCAAAGATGTTCCCAATAACCAATTACGGCATATTCGCTTAGAAAATAATGACAACAAACCGGTTACCAATTCAAGGGACACTCAAGAGGTACCCCTAGAAAAAGCTAAGCAAGTGCTTAAAATAATTGCTACTTTCAAGCATACCACCTCAATCTTTGATGACTTTGCACATTACGAAAAGCGTCAAGAAGAGGAGGAAGCCATGCGTAGGGTAAGAATATAGTAATTGTTTTGTCTGGGGTCCTTGTATTGCCGGTGGGGTGCATGGATGGGTCTTCTTTAATGCCTCTTAGTATGCCGAGTTTAAGAACTTTCTGTGAAATAAACCAACTACTTAATCCTACAAACACACTTGAAGGTGTCTGTGTGTGCCATATACGAACCATTTCTGCTTTCCTTCCCCAGGGTAACCCTTACACTGAATTTGCCTCTTGCTCATTCTTCATACTCCCTAGATGATAAAGGCCATTGGGCCTTGATGTTTATCAAAGCTGGTATTTTGGCATTTGTAATTAAACAGACTTTATGAGCTAACCAGGGGCTCTAATTATTAATATTATTAATCATACTAACATAGGAGAAAATGTATTGAGAGTTTGAACCAAACAACTTTTTTATTTTTTTATTTTTTATTTTTTATTTATTTTTTTTTTTTGAGATGGAGTTTCGCTCTTTACCCAGGCTGGAGTGCAATGGCGCGATCTCGGCTCACCGCAACCTCCGCCTCCCGGGTTCAGGCAATTCTCCTGCCTCAGCCTCCTGAGTAGCTGGGATTACAGGCACACGCCACCATGCCCAGCTAATTTTTTTGTAGTTTTTAGTAGAGACGGGGTTTCACCATGTTGACCAGGATGGTCTCGATCTCTTGACCTCGTGATCCACCCGCCTCGGCCTCCCAAAGTGCTGGGATTACAGGCGTGAGCCACCGCGCCCGGCCAACTTTTTTATTTTTGAGATGACGTTGTGCCGTGCTGCCCAGGCTGGAGTGCAGTGGCTATTCACCAGTGCAATCATGGCATACAGCCTCAAATTCTGAGCCCCCAGCAATCCGCCTGCCTCAGACTCCCAGGTAGCTGGGACTACAGACATGTGCCACTGAACCTGGCACTTGAAACAATTTTTATTTATTTTATATCTTATTTTTTTGAGAAAGGGTCTCTCTTGCCCGGGCTGGTGTGTACTGGTGTGAACATGACTCACTGCAGCCTTTTTCTCCTGGGCTCAAGCGATCCACGCCTCGCTAATTTTTGTTTTTTTATATAGATGGGGATTTTGCCATGTTGCCCAGGCTGGTCTCCTGAGCTCAAGGGATCTGTCCCCACCCCTCCGCCTCCCAAAATGTTATGATTACAGGCATGAGCCACTGCACCCAGCTTAAACAACTTTTTTTTTTTTTAAATTTATATCACTCAGGAAAATGTTATGTTGAATGAAACAACTTTTAAATAAATGTTTTATTCTAATGTGTATATGAGAAATAAAATAGATTTTTTAAAACAAACTCTTCAAGTATTTTTATGTTTAAGCACTTGTACAAAATTTAGGCTCTGCAGAATTTGATTCCTAATTCTGTTATATACCCTCTGTAAGACTGAGGAAGACATTCCTGAAATAAAGCATGCTGATTATCTTTCCATTGTATTGGCCAGACTTTTTTTGTTTTTTTTTTTTTTTAAGATATCCTATTGAGTGGCCCATATGGGGATCAGCTCCCCAAATCAAATTGGCCAGACTTTGATCACAGGAGCCATAAGAATAAGGCCGAGTGGGGACTCTTCTGTTCCAAACTGTAACATAATATAGGGGTCCTATATTAGGTAGAAAGAGAAAATGTATGGGCTTTTCCATAGGGGATACATTTAAATTTCTTTTGAAACTTAGTAGTTCTAATTTAGTAAAGTTAGAAGCTCCTCCAATAAATAATGCTTGTTACTATGAAAAAGATGTTCTTATGGAATGCTTGTTCCTATGTAGACATTAAGATAAAGAGGTAACTTAACTCTCTGTATGTAAAATATCAGTGATTTGTTTCTGTGTGTGAAGCTAAATATCTTGTCCTCTTGGTTGTGTGCAGCAGAGGGAAGTACCTCAGCATTCCTGGCGGGGGTGGGGGTGGGGGAAGAAGGAGTTGGAATAATGACCTTAGAACAGTAATTTCCAAACCTTAAGGCACATAAGTATTAATTGGGGTGTTTATTGGAATTGCAGACTCTTGAGACCCATCCCTTGACATATTTGATAAAGGACCTTGTAGTGTATTTATTTTTTTGAATATAAACACCTCAGGTGATTCTGGTGCTAGTGATTGATTGCTGTGTTGAATTGTTAGAAACTTTGTTTTGGAGAAATTAGTACAAATGACTTTCAGACTCTGCTGAAACTTTTTAGATGGGTTGCTGAATTGTGTTTTCTCCCACTTAAGTGTGGGAAATAAGAGAAATGGGATCAAAAGTAGCGACTGAATTTTTCAGTTTAGCAGTCATGTAAGTGGTCATATTGTAACCACCATTACAAATAGCGCATCAGGAGAAATGATTTGGGTCATGAAAGGTGGTATGCAAGTTAAGACTTAATTTTTGGGTTGTATGATTTTAAGATACCTTTTAGAAATATAGGCAGCAAAATCTCTGATTAGGCAATTAGATGTGGGAGTCACAGATTTGGGGGCCTTTTGTTCTTTTTTTTTTTTTTTTTTTTTTTTTTTTTTTTTTTTTTGAGATGGAGTTTCACTCATGTTACCCAGGCTGGAGTGCAATGGCGCGATCTCGGCTCACCGCAACCTCCGCCTCCTGGGTTCAGGCAATTCTCCTGCCTCAGCCTCCTGAGTAGCTGGGACTACAGGCACGCGCCACCATGCCCAGCTAATTTTTTGTAGTTTTAGTAGAGACGGGGTTTCACCATGTTGACCAGGATGGTCTCGATCTCTTGACCTCGTGATCCACCCGCCTCGGCCTCCCAAAGTGCTGGGATTACAGGCGTGAGCCACCGCGCCTGGCTGAATATTGTTTTCTTTAATTCTTTGTCTGCAGGCCACTTTTTTCCATTAATGTCAACAAATAATGTTGAATCTTTGTCTTTGAGTGCTGTTGGTTCTTGATTCTTTTTCTCTTCATTTGGATGATTTGAATTTTCCTGCTGTCTTATTTTTCATGTGCATTTGATTTGTGGTGTTTCTGTGATTTGTGAGGTTTTGCATTCTTCAGTGATAGTATTTGTTTGCTTCTGTTAGCACATTCAACTCTCCCTCCTAACTCAGTTTTCTTAATGGAATCCCTTGATCCTAGAGTTCATCTTAATTTTATTGTGCACAAAGGACTGTGTTTAAAACTAATGTTTGCTTTCTGTACTTATTTTTAGAAACGTATTTTATATCTTTTTTTCTTCTAAAAAATTACATGTAATAAAATTGTAAATTTCCTTGACCTGTCTGTTTTTAGTCAAGCCCTCTCTCTCCCTCTTATTACTGAACCACTGATTGGTTCTTTGTCCCTATAAGACATTTTCCATATTGTCGTAATTGGAATATGTACTATATAATCTTTTAAGACTTGTATCTTTTACTCAGTGTGGTATCTTTGCAATTCATCTATGTCATTGTATAGCTCAATTCTTTGTTCCTTTTTATTACTAGTTTTTTATTATGTGGATGGACCACTGTGTTTATTACATTTATCATTTGAAGGATATTTGGGGTGTTTCCCATTTGGGGGTGATGTAAATGAGGCTCCTGTAAGAATTTGTGTATACATAAAATATGTATATTTTTAAATCATACAGTAAAATTCATTTTTGAGGCGTGTACAACTCTATGAATTTTAACATGTAGATTTGTGTAACCACCATGTCAGTTAGGATACAGAACAGTTTCATCATCCCCAAAACCCTCCCTTACATACTTGGCTTTTATTTTTCCATCCTTCCCCTATGCCTAAGCCCTGGCAGCCTCTCATCTGGACTCTCGTGGTTGAGGGGAGGCTTCAGTACTCTCTTTGGGCTTTCTCCATTTAATCATTGAACCAGGAAGTGGATCGTTCAGTTCAGTTATTTGCTTCAAAATGGCTACTTTTACCTTCCCTCACCCCATTTCTTCCATTACTGGGTGCTAGTTGCTTATACCTTTTCCTCTGCAAATGTAGAGATGGGAGAGTCATGCTGTAAGTTGATTTTACCAGTTAAGTGATTCACCAGCCTGCGGAGATTTTACAGGGAAAGCCAGTATAATGAGTTGTGCTAGGCATTTAACTTAAGAAATTCTTAAGTTTGAAACTGCTATGTTAGGAACCAGCTTTCCTTGCATGTTAGCTGGTTAGTGTATATGGTACCGTGTGTTTTTGTCCAGCTTCTTCTTTGTGCTTTTAGCCCTTGTACAGGCAGAATTTGTAGATTTTCATTTGTAGATTTTCTCTTTGTTACACTTGTGCTTACATTTGGGCTTCCCAGCATAAGTGCTTTCAAATACTTTTGTCATTTCAGTGATGAAGGGAGGATGTGCTGCTTGTCTATTGTAGGTCCTTCTTGATTTCATTGAAAAGAACAAATTAGTGGTATTTTGCTAGGATTTTTTTTTTCTACTTATGCCTCTATTTTTTTTTAAATAAAAGTATTTGCAAGTCATTATTAGTGTCCGGTTTTAATATAGACTCATCTGTCATTTATTTAGCTGAAATTTCTCAAAGCCTCTGATATGTGGATGTACTGTATCCCTAGGTACATATCTTGGAGACCTTGGGTAAAGGTTGGGTTTCTTAAACAAGACACAGGCAGCACTAATTTTAAGAGATTGGTAAATTTGGTTAGATTAAAATCTGTTTATCAAAAGATGCTTTAAAGAAAGTTTAAGAGGCCTGGCTGGGTGTGGTGGCTCACGTCTGTAATCCCAACATTTTGGGAGGCTCAGATGCGAGGATCGCTTGAGGTCAGGAATTTGATACCAGCCTGGCCAATTTGGTGAAACTCTGTCTCTACTAAAAACACAAAAATTAGCCAGGCGTGGTGGTGCGCACCTGTAGTCTCAGCTACTTGGGAAGCTGAGGCAGGAGAATTGCTTGAACCCCAGACTGTAGATTGTAGTGAGCTGAGATTGCGTCACTGCACTCTAGCCTGGGTGACAGAGCTAGACTCGGTCGAACAAAACAAAACAGAAGAAGCCATGTTTTTTAAAAGGCTAAAATAAATTTGAACATAACTGACTAAAGATTTCTGTCAAGAGTAGGTAAGCTGGTGTGGTGTGGTGTTGCATGCCTGTATTCACAGCTGCTCAGGAGGCTGAGGCAGGAGGATTGCTTCAGCCCAGGAGTTTCAGACCAGCCTGAGTAGCACAGTGAGAACTCATCTCTAAAATAAGTGAATATATTTAAATATATATACATATATATTTAAATATGTAAGAATTTCTGTGAATTAATTTAAGAAAAGATAACCTAATAGAAAAATAGTCAAAGATGTGAATAAGCATTAATGAGAGGAAAAACATGTAGCTAATAAGAATATAAAGGCTTTCTAAAAATGAGGGAAATACGGGTCAGGACTACTGTGAGAATATTTTATATCCATTCACTTGACAAAATTAAATTTGACAGTATCAAGTATTAGAAAGATTATAGATCAACAAGACTTCTTACACAGTTGCAAATGGGAGTAGAAATTGATAAAGTCACTTCAAGAAGCAGTATTGTATTTTCCTGTAAAGTTGAACATACATCTACCTTATAATTCAGCAGTTCTTTTCTGGAATACCTATCTAATAGAAACTTCCCAAATACTCAGAAAACATGCATAGGAATGTTAGGAGCAATCAATAGTTAAAAAAAAAAATGGCAACAGTTCAAATGTTCATCATTAGGAAAATGGCCAAATATATTGGTGCTGAGGTAATAGATTAGAAGAGTTAGGCCGGGCGTGGTGGCTCAAGCCTGTAATCCCAGCACTGTGGGAGGCCGAGACGGGTGGATCACGAGGTCAAGAGATCGAGACCATCCTGGTCAACATGGTGAAACCCCGTCTCTACTAAAAATACAAAAAATTAGCTGGGCATGGTGGCGCGTGCCTGTAATCCCAGCTACTCAGGAGGCTGAGGCAGGAGAATTGCCTGAACCCGGGAGGCGGAGGTTGCGGTGAGCCAAGATCGTGCCATTGCACTCCAGCCTGGGTAACAAGAGCGAAACTCCGTCTCAAAAAAAAAAAAAAAAAAAAAAAGAAGAGTTAAAAACTATAGTTAAATGCAAAAATATTGGTAACTATACTTTTGCTTCATCTTTTTGGTTGTAAATAAACTTTTTGGAGAAGGCTGGGTATGGTGGCTCACGCCTATAATCCCAGCACTTTGGGAGGCCAACGCATGTGGATCACCTGAGGTCAGGAGTTCAAGACCAACCTCACATGATGAAACCCCATTTCTACTAAAAATACAAAAAGTTAGCCAGGTGTGGTAGCACGCGCCTGTAATCGTGGCTACTCAGGAGGCTGAGGTAGGAGAATCGCTTGAACCCGAGTGGCGGAGGTTGCAGTGAGCCAAGATTGTGCCATTGCACTCCAGCTTGGGCAATAAGAGTGAAATTCTGTCTCTAAATAAATAAATAAATAAATAAAACTAAAAATAAAAAACTTTTTTCGGGGAATAAGAATATATGAAACATTCATACCTTTTATCCAGATTCACTTATTATTAACATGCTTCCCATTTGCTTTATGGTTCTTTTTGAACCACTTGAGAATAAATTCCATACCTATGACTTTTTTCCCCAGAAAACTATAGTGTTTTTTTCCTATAGGAAAGAATAAGGGTACATCTTGCATAATCATAATATTCTGTCTGATGATCCATGGAGTTGCTTATTTCTTCTAGTAGAGAATCCAGTCCAGGATCAGGTAAAGGATCTAACTTGGTTACAACAAGTTTGAATAATAAGTTTAGAAGGGTTATACTAACCTGCCTTCCCCAAGTTTCAGGGAGATTTTAACTAAAATTTACATTGAGATCTATAGTTACTGTATCTTTCGTTCATTTCCTTTCTGTGTTCATGTTTTTCTTTACATTCTTGAGCGTGATTATGACAACAAACAAGGACTTAAAAGCTAATTTCATCTCTTTTCATTGCTAGATATTTTTTATTGACTGATTATTTTGGCAAGAGGAGTTTCTCAGCTTGCTTTACCAGCCAGCAAGACTCTTCCTGTGGAGGAGCCAACCTGTCATATCCTGTCTGCTTATATAAAACTTGGAATGTCAAGCCCTCTATTTTAGAGTGAAGGGTATTGGTGAAGCTTCAAAGTGTAGGAGAAACCCATGCTAGTTAGTATTTGTATTAAATTTGAAAACATATTCTTGATATATTTGAATGAAATCAAGCTCGATGAATGAATAACCAGTTCAAACCCATTAAAAGAAGTAGCAATTCAGGGAATGGAAGATAATTAAAAATATAAAGCAAAATTGTAATATGTATCATTAGGAAGGATTCCTGTGTAAAAAGTACAGAAAACCAGAAAGTGTTTTTGGAAATTAGAAACATAATTATCAGAATTTTAAAACCTGAGTAACCCGATTAATAAAATGGCATGTTTTAGATCCAGTTGATGATCTGAAACTTCAGATTGGAGAAAAATTTCGAATGTGCAGCAATAGAGATGAAAATACAGAATGGGAAAAATTGATAGAGAGGTGCTCCAGTACTTCTCTAAAAGAGTGTTAAAAGAATATAGAAAACAATAATCAAAAGGAGAAATGTTTAATAAAAACAGATAAGTGTTTTCAGATGGAATGGACTGTAATCCCAGCACTTTGGGGAGGCCAAGGCAGGAGGATTGCATGAGCCCAGGAGTTCAAGGCTAGCCTGGGCAACATAGTGAGACCCTGTATTTACAAATTTGTTTGTGTATGTGCGTGCACACGACAGGGTGTCACTCCCATTGTCAAGGCTGGAGTGCAGTGGTGCGATCACAATTCACTGCAGCCTCGACTTCCCAAGATCGGGTGATTCTTCCACCTCAGTCTTCCAAGTACCTGTGACTATGGGTATGTGTCAACATACACGCCTATTTTTTTTTTCTATTTTTAGTAGAGGCAGGGTTTTGCCGTGTTGTCCTGGTTGGTCTAGAACTTACAGACTCAAGCGATCTGCCTGCCTTGGCTTCCTAAGGTTCTGGGATTACAGGCATGAGTCACCACACCTGGCCCTTTCAAAAAATTTAAAAGTTAACCAAGTGGTGGCAAGTGCCAGTATTCCCAGCTACTTGGGAGGCTGAGATGGGAGTATTGCTTGAGCCTGGGAAGTTGAGGCTGCAGTAAGCTGTGATTGTGCCACTGCACTACAACTTGGGCAACATAAGGCTGTCTCTCAAAAAAATTAAAGGCCCTGCTCAGTGGCTCATGCCTGTAATCCCAGCACTTTGGGAGGCCGAGGTGGGCAGATCACTTGAGGTCAGGAGTTTGATACTAGCCTGGCCAACATGGTGAAACCCCATCTCTACTAAAAATATTAAAATTAGCCAGGTGTGCTGGCAGGAGCCTGTAATCCCAGCTAGTCAGTTGGCTGAGGCAGGAGAATAGCTTGAACCTAGGAGGCGAAGTTGCAGTGAGCCAAGATAGCACCACTGCACTGCAGCCTGGGCAACCGAGTAAGACTACATCTCAAAACAAAACAAAACAAAACAAAAAATAGGATAAAGAGAAAATCTTAAAAGCTTTCTGAGTAAAAGACAAATTACCTACAAAGAAAGGAGAATCAGTCATTCAAATTTAAAATCGTATTTTTGGGTTGAGGAGGGTGGAGAAGAGTGGCGTATGTAATTTTACCTGTAAAGATGAGTGTTTAATTATATCAGTGAGGTGGGTTGAGGATGGGGGGAGTAAAAGAAATTTAGACTTAAAAGAGCTTAGCCACATACTCTTCGTGAAAACCATTCTTTTTTTTTTTTTTTTTTTTTTTTGAGACGGAGTTTCGCTCTTGATACCCAGGCTGGAGT
>NW_022436975.1:14280057-14322393 GCF_009761245.1 Sapajus apella
GGGTTCAGGCAATTCTCCTGCCTCAGCCTCCTGAGTAGCTGGGATTACAGGCACGCGCCACCATGCCCAGCTAATTTTTTGTAGTTTTAGTAGAGACGGGGTTTCACCATGTTGACCAGGATGGTCTCGATCTCTTGACCTCGTGATCTACCCGCCTCGGCCTCCCAAAGTGCTGGGATTACAGGCTTGAGCCACCGCGCCCGGCGTGAAAACCATTCTTAAAGTGTTTCAGCAGAATGAAAAAGAATTCAAGAAGAAACAACACCCCCAGCACCTGGTTATATTAGAACAAATACCTCTAAGCCGGGACCCTATGTGCATTTTGTGTCACACAGGTTGACATTGTTTGTAGAGAATCAGAACTTTTGGCAATGTCACCCTGCCTACTTAATTGGCATTATGGTCCTTCAAGCCACAAACAAAGTGGGCCCTTGGTTGGGCACCACTGACTTTGGAGAATTTAAAGAAGCTAAAAAGAAGCTAAAAATTTCTAGGTAGTCTTTGTCATATTGTAACATAATCTCTGAAAGAGCAGGATTGGCTTTGTTCTCTGCTGAATCCCTAGCACCTAGAAGAATGCTTGCACACAGTAGGTTTTAAGTAGACATTTGTTAAATTTGTAAATGCTTTGAAGAATCTCTTCCCGCTGGGCACAGTGACAGGTGCTTGTAGTCCCAGATAGTCAGAAGGCTGAGGTGGGAGGGTCACTTGAGCCCAGGAGTTCTGGGCTGTAGTGCGCTACACCAATTACGTGTCCACACTAAGTTCAGCATCAATATGGTGACCTCCCTGGAGTGGGGGAACACGAGGTTGCCTAACGAGGGGTGAACAGGCCCAGTTTAGAAGCGGAGTAGGTCAAAACTCCCGTGCTGATCAGTAGTGGGATCACACCTGTGAATAGGCACTGCACTCCAGCCTGGGCAACATAGCGAGACCCTGTCTCTTTAAAAACACAAAAAACAAAAAACAGAATTTCTTCCCATTTGCAAAGTATGAATGTCTGTAGGATTTTTCCTTCTTTGTAGGTGTAATTGCTGTGTTAGTTGGTCATTGGAGTGATATAAAATGCTGTCCGTTGGTTTTTTTCATTTGTAGAAATGGACAATAGGATATGAAAGATTGAATTCTATTTAGAACAGAATGTTATGAGAGGGAATGAGAAGAAGAGGCTTAAGGAAGAGTAAATCACTTACTTTTTAATCTTTCTGACATACCATAATTGTTTAAAGATACATCAAGGAACAGTACCTTAAGCATATTATTGAAAATCATAAGTGCAGCCACTGGAATAATTAAAAACAATGTGGCTTCTAGTATGGGAGAGGGAAAGAGAAGTGGGATATATCATATTCACTGTGATATGATGAATTACTCATCTACAGTGGGAATCGATAGCATCTGAATTGATAAGCAATTTTTGTATTAGTATGCTGTTTAAATTTATAATGGCAACCCCTCAGAGGATCTGAAAATAGAAGGGAGAAGAATAAGCACTAATGAAAATCCTGAGTATGTTTGTTTACTATAAAGTCAAATAATCTGCACAGCAGTAGAATCTACTTTTGACTATTGAGGTAATTCTTTCTTTTGAAATTTTTCCATTGTTGTAGGAAATGCGAGTCATTTAAATTTCCATATATTCCTTCATTCTTGTAAATCTTCATTAATCAGGAAACATAATCTGAGACTATTTTTGGTTCAGTTGCTGTTTTAATTCCACATAGAGAATAGTTAATGTTTTCACTTGCCTTTAACGTTGAGATAAACTTTGAAATATCGTGGCATTTATCTACTCCCCTAGAAAGAGATGGAGCCCTGCAGTTTATGCAGAAATAAGGCATAATTGTAATAAAATCTCTAGAATTCCAGAATTTTCTGTGTATTTTAGTTAATTATGCTGTTACATAGTTGGGCATTTCTTTCTTTCTTTCTTTTTAAATTTTTTTTGATATAGAGTATCACTGGCCCAGGCTGGAATACAGTGGTGTGATCTCGGCTCACTGCAGTCTCCACCTTCCAGGTTCAAGCAATTCTCATGCCTTAGCCTCCTGAGTGGCTGGGACTGCAGGTGTGCACCACCACGCCTAGCTGATGTTTGTGTTTTTAGCAGAAACATGGGGTTTCACCGTGTTGGCCAGGCTGGTCTCAGAGTCCTGACTTAGGTGATCCGCCCACATAGGCCTTCCAGAGTACTGGGCTTATGGGCGTGAACCACTGTACCCAGCCGGGCCGGGCATTTCCAAAAACCAAGTTTTCGTGCCTGATGCAGTTTTTAATTTTAGTGCATGATACAATTTTTTTCGTATTTAGAATAACTTCATTTATTATGAGATGATGTTAGGTCTATCTCAGAGTCTCAACTTTGTGTTAACATAGAGGAAATTACTTCAAAAATAATTATACCTATGGCAACAGCAAGCATTTCCCTGGCAGTTCTATATTTGTTTTTAATAATGTGGGTTGAAGTCTATTCTGTTACCCTTTGGTAAATTTTTCTATGGTTATAGTTCTCTGTTGCTGAAAAAGTGGATTATAATTAACAGAAACAAATTTAGTATATAAAATCTACTTTTCCTTTGATCACTGTAAAATTTGAAGAATGTTTTTCTAGAAAGTACTTTTGGGCCCAGGATGTAACACATTTGATACAATAAACTTTTTTTTTTTTTTTTGAGACGGAGTTTCGCTCGTTACCCAGGCTGGAGTGCAATGGCGCTATCTCGGCTCACCGCAACCTCCGCCTCCTGGGTTCAGGCAATTCTCCTGCCTCAGCCTCCTGAGTAGCTGGGATTACAGGCACGCACCACCATGCCCAGCTAATTTTTTGTATTTTTAGTAGAGACGGGGTTTCACCATGTTGACCAGGATGGTCTCGATCTCTTGACCTCGTGATCCACCCGCCTCGGCCTCCCAAAGTGCTGGGATTACAGGCTTGAGCCACCGCGCCCGGCAGAAAGGAAACTTTTTTTTTTTTTTTTAAAGATGGGGTTTCATCATGTTGGTCAGGCTGGTCTCGAACTCCCGACCTCAGGTGATCCGCCCACCTTGGCCTCCAAAGTGCTTGGATTACAGGCGTGAGCCACCGCGCCTGGCTTACAATAAACTTTTATGTAACATATTTAAGTAAATAATTCCTTGATAAAAATATTGAGTGGTATTTTGAATAGTCAAGATGATTGAGTTTTTAACTGCGGTATTACTCTATTCTGAACTTGATTTTTTTTTAATGAGTCAGAATGGAAAGGGGGTGCTTCAGTTAGCATTATATATTGATTTGTTTTTAGTTTTTTCTCAGACTATTAATAGTAGTTATGTTTCAATGCTAGGAATAAGGAGTTTTGTGAGTTTTTGGTGGATCAACTATCAATAGTTTATCGTTAATCATAGATCTTTGGGAGATGCTTCTTCCATTATATAATTGTGAAGTCATCATTAAATTGGACAGAATTTTATTTACAGTTATTTCTTGGTATATACAGGGGATTATTCCAGGACCCCCATGAATACCAAAATCTGCACATACTCAGGTTCTGCAGTCATCCCTCACTCCATGTAGGCCCTTGAAAACTGCATTTCTTATATCTTTGGTTGAAATAATCCAAGTTATAAGTGGACTCCAGCAGTTCAAACCAATGTTGTTAAAGGGTCAGCTGTTTTTATCTTTTTCTTCAGCAAATACATGATAGCATAAGTAGCATATATATTTAACTTTAGGTGGATATGAAATTTCTTGTTTCCAGAGTAATGTAAATTATTTAATTATTTCTGTTTAGTAGTTTATTTTAAACTTGACATGTAATTTCTTAATTTAAAATATGTATGTCCAAGGGAGAAAATATTATATCATGAAAAGAGAGCTGCAGCTACTGAAGAAAGTCAGTTAAGCACCTCAAATGACCCTGTTCTTCCATAGGGTCGTTTGAGGTGCTTAACTGACTTTTTTTTAATCTATACAAATCTGTTGGCTATTTTACCCTACTCATACAGTGAATATTGTTGAAGTTAGGGAAGGATGTCACAGTTCCATTCTCTGTAGTAGGGATAGTGTTTGGTCTGTTGTGAATTGCTCTCGTAGTTACATATAACTGACTGCCTAACAAATTTCTCCAAAACAACATACAGTTTACAGTTTTTGCATGTCAGAAATCTGGACACAGCTTTTCTGGATCCTCAGCTTTAGGGTCTCTCACAAGGCTGCGGTCAAGGCTGGGCTTGAGGTCTCATTGTGGATACTTCCCTGGTGAAGGATCTGCTTCAGTACTCATGTGATTTTGGCAGAATTCAGTTTCTCAAGGGTTGTTGGACTAAGAGCCTTGGTTCCTGTTAGCTGTATGCCAGAGGTTGCCTATACTCTGTTCCTTGCCACATGGGACTTTCCCACAGGAGGCTTGCTTCATCAAAGAGAGCAAGCTGAGAGGGCAATAGAGTAAGCTGAGGAGGCAATAGCTAACAGGACAGAAGTCTCACAGTCTTTTGTAACTTAATTACAGAAGTGACATCCTGTCTGCCTCTGCTGATTTTTAAAAAAAATTTTAAAAATTGATTTAATTTTAATTTTTAAATTTGTTTTTAAAAAATTTCTTTCATTTTTCTGTTTTGTTCTTTTAGATAAGATACTGGGGATTGAACCCCTGCTGAATTCTGTTAATTAGAAGCGAGTCTACTCATTGGGTCAAGGCCACACTTGGGAGGGGATTTTACAAGGGTGTGAATACCTAGATGTAGAAACCATTGTGGTACTACCTGCCACAACTCTTTTCAACCTTTTTATGGGTGGACCATATGGTTGTATCAAATCATGGTACCTGATTTGAATTTGTGGTGGTCTGGCAGTATTTATTATAATTACCAGGTCTTCAAATTTTTATTTGTAAACTGAAAAATTAGGTTAAAGCCTTATTCAATTAAACATTTTTTTTCTTTATCCCTAGCAAATATAATTTTGATTGGGAGTTTCAAGGAGTCAAGTAGAATTTTTAAGATGGGCCTTGAATGATAATTTGTAGGATTTCCTAATAAAGTCAAGACAGGCATTTAGAACCTAGGGTAATGTGATATGTTGAAATAATCTAAAATAGCTAAAACTTAGGAAGGGGAGATAGTACAGAAAAAGAAATAAAGTTGGAAAGGTAAATCACAAGTTGAAGAAGTCTTTATTCAGCAGGCATTTTTTGAACATGCTAGACACTTAAGGGATAGAGCTTATTAAGAAAATTTCTTTCTTCAAGGAGCTAAAGTCTGATAGTATTGAGGAATCATTTTTAAAGTTTTTAAGCAAGGAAGTTACATACAAATTAGATATGTTGAAGAGTCACTTTAGAACCATCTAAGCCATCAATCAAACAAGGATTGCAAAAAGTAACAAGTATCTAAGCCATTACATGTGTTTATATAGAGATTTACAGCCAGGTGTGGTGATTCATGCCTGTGATCCCATGATTTTGGGAAAGCAAGGTGGAAGGATCCCTTGAGGCCAGGAGTTCTAGACCTTGATGGCCAACATAGTGAGACCCTGTCTCTGTATTTAGAATAAAAAAATAAATAAAGATTTACATTATGTTTTTAATTACATAGGAAATTACGTGAATGCCAGTAAAACCTTTATTTTACTATTTCTTCATTTTGTTAGCAGTTAGCATAAGTAATATATGCATAAAATTGTACTTATTGTTGGTTTCTGTTTAATAGATATGACTTACCAGATGTTGAATTAATCATTTTCACTGTGGAGAATTCTCACCAAAGTTTACATTGCACTCTTAATTTCTGAGTGAAATTGACTTCTGTCTCTTGGCAGAAAACTCTGAATTTATTGAAAGATGATTCAGCGCTAGCATTGTCTGTATTTGACACACTTGATATGCTTTCTGCTGAATTGCAAATAATGTGAGGGAATAGAAAAAAGCATAGTAACAATCTACAATTAGAGAACTAGGCTATGGAAGCTATTAGTGAACAATTCTGCATGTGAAAGACAGCCTAGAGTATAATAATTGTTTTTATTTGATCAAAAAGAGCCCAACATTTGGCATCCCAAATAGAATCACATATGCATTCCTTTTGCTTGGCTTTTAAAGCCTCTTTACCAGGTCATTTTTCCTTAGATTTCTCCCAGCATACATCTTATATTCTATTAAACCTATGTCACCATGTATTTAGATCCTATAAGTTCTTTTCTTAATTGTGTTCCCTCATTCAACAGATAAATAATAAAGGGTTCCAGTAAGCCACCAAAGATAAATAACCCTTACTTTGTAGGACTCAATCTACTTAGAGGTTTATTTCCTCTCTGGAGAATTTTGTAATTCTAGAACCTCATTAAAATGTAAATGTAAGTTTAAGAAATTTGAAGCATTGATTTCCAAACACAGAAAACCTCTCCATCCCCAAAACATAATCATTGTTCTTTCCCCTGATGACTATATAGTTTTGAAATTAGTTTTACAGTGCAGAATTGGTTTGTTTCCTTTATAATTTTGTCTTTTGCTTTTTTTTTTTTTTTTGGAGACAGTCTGGCTCTATCCAGACTGGAGTACAGTGGCGCAATCTCGGCTCACTGCGATCTCCGCCTTCTGGGTTCAAGCAATTCTTCTGTCTCAGCCTCCTGGGTAGCTGGAACTACAGGCGTTAAACACCACACCCAGCTAATTTTTGTATTTTTTAGTAGAGATGGGGTTTCATCATGTTGGCCAGAATGGTCTTGATCTCTTGACCTCGTGATCCACCTGCCTTGGTCTCCCAAAGTGCTGGGATTACAGGTGTGAGCCACCGCGCCCAGCCTCTTTTGCTTTTTTAATGCTGAAGGATCCATCATGTTCTTGGGACACTGCATGCTAGAAGCTTATCTAAGTATTATAGCACTTTAAAGATGGGCATATGTGCAGGCTTTTGAGCAGTGGGTGTTTTAGCTGTTACTGTTCTTGTTCTAGTCTTTTATCTTTTGAGATGGAGTCTCATTCTTGTTACCCAGGCGGGAATGTAGTGGTGCGATCTTGGCCCACTGCAACCTCTGCCTCCCAGGTTCAAGAGATTCTCCTGCCCCAGTCTCCTGAGTAGCTGGGATTACAGGCGCCCACCACCATGCCCGGCTAATTTTTTTTGTATTTGTAGTAGAGAAAGGGTTTCACCATGTTGGTCAGGATGGTCTTGAACTCCTGACCTTAGGTGAGCCACCTCCCTTGGCCTCCCAGAGTGCCGGGATTACAGGGTTGAGCCACCGTACCCAGCCCTTGTTCTACTCTTTAGCCTGAATTTTTTTAGACCTATCAGCCACCTATGCAGATTTCATTCCTGGTAAGTCATTAATTTTCCTAAATAATTGAATTTATTGGATGTTTTAACTTCATTGTTTGTTTATGAACATTATCTTTCTCTTGAAACATGCACAATGTACTTTTTTCTTTCTTTCTTTCTTTTTTTTTTTTTTTTTAAAAAGATGGGGTTTCACCATGATGGCCAGGCTGGTCTTGAACTCCTGACCTCAGGTGATCCACCCACCTCGGCCTCCCAAAGTGCTAGGATTACAGGTGTGAGCCACTGTGCCTGGCCGTTTTTTTCTTTTATTGATTTTAAAATGCAGTCTGCTGGGCATGGTGACTCATGCCTGTAATGTCAGCACTTTGGGTGGCTGAGACGGGCAGATCACCTGAGATCAGGAGTTTGAGACCAGCCTGGCCAACATGGTGAAACCCTGGCTCTACTAAAAATACAAAAATTAGCTGGGCGTTGTGGCAGGCACTTGTGATCCCAGCTACTCGAGAGGCTTGAGGCATGAGAGTCGCTTGAACCTAGAAGGCAGAGGTTGCAGTGAGCCGAGATCGTGCCACTGCACTCCAGCCTGGGTGACAAGAGTGAAACTCCATCTCAATAAAAGAAATAATAATAATAATGCAGTCAGATATATTCTCTGACTTTAACTTTTGGGTGAAATTTCAGTAACACTTTATCCTTATAAACAATAAAGCAGGACAACCAGCAAAATAATAATACCTTATATAATATATATGCACACACATATATACTCATATTTCTGCAATATGATTGGTAGTTGTAGGCAAGTTGTAGTTTTCTAAATTTAGTGATTTTTTTTTAAAACTTCAGATGTTTCAGAGATTACAGAGAATTTCTGTATATTCTTTATTCATTTTCTCTAATATTACACAATCATAGTACATTTATTTAAACTAAGAAGTGAACATTGGTGCAATATTATTGTTAAATAAATTACAGAGGTTTTCCATATTTTCACAGTTTTCTGTCTTTTTCTGTGTATAGATCTAGGCTGGATACTAACATTGCATTAAGTTGTCATGTCTTC
Source organism: Sapajus apella (assembly GCF_009761245.1). NCBI lineage: Eukaryota > Metazoa > Chordata > Mammalia > Primates > Cebidae > Sapajus > Sapajus apella. Next base: position 14,288,375 of record NW_022436975.1, read on the forward strand.
CTTACTCTCACAAGCTGTTACAGTTTCTTTGTCTTGCTTTGTTTCCTATTACATTTTTTAAAGAGTACTTGTCACGTATTCTGTAAGAGAGCCCTCAGTTTTGGTTTGGCTGATGTTTTCTGATTCTACTGGGATTATGGGTTTTTGAGATGTATACCACAGAAGTGATATGTGCTCTTCATCTTATCATATATAACTTATTACTAGTGATCTTAATTTTTGCATAAAGTGGTGTCTGCTGTGTTTCTCCACCATAAGATGCTCTGTTTCCCTTTTGTATTCTGTTCCTAGAGGCAAGTATTGCACTGTGCAGCCTACACTCAGGAGAAGGAAATCAAGCCCCACCTTACAGAATATCAAAGACTGAAATTTGTTGTTATCACCCTTCTGTTGTTGTTTTTTCTACTTCTGAAGTTTTCATTTTTGTCTTAGATCTATTCTGTTCTTATTTTTTTTTCTTTGTGCTTTCCGTTTCTTTCCTTCTTTCTTTTTTTTTTTTGGTCAGGCTGGTCTTGAATTCCCCACCTCAGGTGATCCGCCCGCCTTGGCCTCTAAAGTGCTTGGATTACAGGCGTGAGCCACCACGCCCGGCCTGTGCTTTCCGTTTCTTTCTTCTTGCTCTTTGATGTAAGGTATTTCTTGGGTTTAATATTCTACTCCACAAATGAGACAGTGACCATTTCTCCCTTAATTTATCTACTGAATTTTTGAATTTGAAAATCAAGATTCTAAGCTACAAATATTTTTGTGTGTTTGTTGCATTTTATATCAAATATCTGATTGCTTTCTCTCTTTATTTTCGGATGTTCACTGCCTTCTTTAGCAGTTCTGTTTCATTGTTACTTAGGTTCTGTGTTTCTTTTTCTTTTTCTTTTGAATGCTGTGGCCTTAGATACACAGTTACTTTTTCCCTTGTGGCTCATTTAGGCTCAGATCTGGTTACTAAAATATTGCTAATGTTGATAAACCTATAGAAGATTACAAGGAAAATAAGTCATTTATCTGTTTTGTCTTGTTAAGGGCATGCAGTAGTCTCCGCTTGGCACATTGAAGAAGGTCTTTGTTTTCAGGCTCTTTCCTAGTTTGAAGATAAGGGAAGTCTTAGCTCATGTGTTAACCTCTGTGAAAAAGACAGAAGTTGGCAGTAAACTTCTTTCTGGGCTCATTTCCATATGCCAAATTCTGATCTTCAATCTAGAATCCTATGCTGGTCTCCAGTGTATTTCCTAAGTTCAGGGTAGAGAGGAAGCCCTGTACCACTCAGTTTTCTTCAAGAGATTCAACCCTCAAATTTCAGAATCCGCCTGAAGTGTCTAAAAGTATACCTAGGGGCTTAGTCCTTCTCCGGGTGTATGGCTATTTTTGTGTAATTCAGGTTTCCTTTATCCCTGAGTTACTTTCCAGCAACACACCAGTGCGTGTAATTATGATGTTAACTATGTAGTACCTCATTATGTAATAACCAGTACATGTAATTATGATGTAATAAATGTGTAATATCTCATTATATAATAACATGGAAAGTTAGTGATATCACTGATAGCTCATCATTCCTTTCTTTATTTCTTGTTTTTTTTTTTTTTTTTTTTTTTTGAGACAGAGTCTGGCTCTGTTGCCTGGCTAGAGGGCAGTGGTGTAATCTTGGCTTACTGCAACCTCCACCTTTGTGGGTTCAAGCAATTCTCCTGCTTCAGCCTCCTGAGTAGCTGGGATTACAGGTGTGTGCCAGCATGCCCAGCTGATTTTTGTATTTTTAGTAAAGACAGGGTTTCCTCATGTTGGTCAGGCGGGTCTTGAACTCTTGACCTCAGGTGATCTACCCACCTTGGCCTCCCAAAGTGCTGGGATTACAGGCGTGAGCCACTGCGCCTGGCTGCTCATTATTTCTTAGTCTCACATTTTTAGTAGTCTAGCTGATAGTATGCCCATAGATATTATATTAAAATAATAGTGGCACTCGGGAACAGTCCATCTTGGTAATATAAATATGGGTTTTTTTTTTGGTGGTGGGGGGCGTCTTAAAGCAGAGGTTTTTAGAAAATGGATCATAAACTTTTAGAGGACTTGAGTTCTGTTGATGGACTTTTACCATGCACAGAGGACTTTGAAATTTGTATTCCATCTGGACATTTTTCTCCTGTCTGCAAACTCATGTATCCAGTTGCCTATTTGACATCTTTAGTTGTCTCATAACAGCCTAAATTTAATGTAACTCATGTTTTTTGCCTGCTGCAAACTTTATCTTAGTAGAGGAGAGGGTATGATACCACTCTCTTTTCAATTGTTTAGGCCAAAAGTTCCGGACTCCTCCTTGATACTCATTCTTTCCAACCCCTTATCTAATCCATTAGTAAGTCTTGATGGCTTTGCTTTCAAATGTATACTGAATCCAAGCACTTCTTACTAACTCCACCTTTTTAAAATTGTTAATTTTGTCTTAACCATTCAGATTTATTGACATACTGGCTTGTTAACATTTTCATTTTCTAATAATATTAATAAGTCTTTGTATCTGGACTTCATTTTTAAAAAATCAGTCATTTCGAAGACTTTTCTTTTTCCTTCTAAAACACAGGCTTTTAATTTTTCTTTTTTAATTTTTTAAAAAATTTCCATTATGGGCCGGGCGCGGTGGCTCAAGCCTGTAATCCCAGCACTTTGGGAGGCCGAGGCGGGTGGATCACGAGGTCAAGAGATCGAGACCATCCTGGTCAATATGGTGAAACCCCGTCTCTACTAAAACTACAAAAAATTAGCTGGGCATGGTGGCACGTGCCTGTAATCCCAGCTACTCAGGAGGCTGAGGCAGGAGAATTGCCTGAACCTAGGAGGCGGAGGTTGCGGTGAGCCGAGATCGTGCCATTGCACTCCAGCCTGGGTAACAAGAGCGAAACTCCGTCTCAAAAAAAAAAAAAAAAAAATTTCCATTATGATGTTTTTGGAGACTTTTAGAACCATGTTTTAGAATTTCCAAACTTGGGTTTTTCCTTGTTACCTGTTTTGTTTCCAAAATTCATGTTGGAAAATGTGATCTGTATGATACTAATTCTTTGACATTTATTAAGGTTCACTTGATAGTTGCTCATTGTGTACCTTGGTAGGATGTGTACCTTGTAATAATTTGTCTCAGTTTTCTGTATTCCGTGTACTCAATCTGTATTTTTACTAGTGTATAAATGTGTTGTTTTCCTGCTGTCTTAGAAATTTGTCAGCTTCTTCTTGTACTTGACAACTTATTAATATATTTAAAATTATAGTTTTAGTTTAGTAATGTTATAGCTTTTCAAAAACTGTTATACAGCCTGTGGTGACCATTTTGTCTCCAACAGTGGGTTTTGACTTAAGTCCACCATCTGATATCAGTATAGTTGTATGAGTCTTTTCATTAGCTTTGTGTTGTTGTATGTCTCCACTAATCTTAACTTCTGTTTCCTTATGTTTTAGGTTTATTTCTTATAAATCATGTATAACAGGATTTTAAAGTTTTCTTAGCTGATACCTGGTTTCATTGATGACCCTGCATTTATCGTGACTCCTAGTTTAAATTTGTAAATGATATAAATGCTCATTTCTACCATCTTATATTGTGTTTTCTAATCTAGATTTTTCAAACTCATTCTTTTCTGTCCTTTTGGGGCATTTCCTTTATTCTCCTCTTGTCCATTGAGTTGGAAGTTATACAATATATATATATATATATAGTTGTATTATATATGTAATCTGTATATGTTAGTGATTTAGTTACAGTACATAGTTGATTACTATTCAAATTGAAACAGCATAACAAATGGTCCTCATTGTTATATCTGATCATCTCACTTGCATTAAACCAGTCTTTGTCTAACTTATCCTTAAAAAGAGTTGCATTTTTTTTCCTGTAGTTTCTAGGACTCGTCATGGAGTTGAGAAATTTCTCTTAAGTTTTGGTCAGTTATTTTTTTTTTTTTTTTTTTTTTTTTTTTTGAGACGGAGTTTCGCTCTTGTTACCCAGGCTGGAGTGCAATGGCGCGATTTCGGCTCACCGCAACCTCCGCCTCCTGGGTTCAGGCAATTCTCCTGCCTCAGCCTCCTGAGCAGCTGGGACTACAGGCACGCGCCACCATGCCCAGCTAATTTTTTGTATTTTTAGTAGAGACGGGGTTTCACCATGTTGACCAGGATGGTCTTGATCTCTTGACCTCGTGATCCACCCGCCTCGGCCTCCCAAAGTGCTGGGATTACAGGCTTGAGCCACCGCGCCCGGCCTTGGTCAGTTATTTTATGGGGAGAATGAGCAGTATACCCTCACATCTTTTTACTTCATTTCTCTGTATATTTCATATCTAGCTAACTAGAGTGTGCTTCCAAATTGCTCATCCAAAGCTATTTGTTTCCTTCAGCAGTGAATTAAACTTTTTTTCTTTATGTTTCAACTGGTTTGTGAAACGTTTTAGGACCTTTGTAAAATTAGACTACAGCTTCATGGTACCAAATTCTTGTTTTATCTTTTCTTTCTTTGCTGATATTGTGAGATTTTTGTTTTTGTTTACTCTTTTGAAACATGTGCTTAACCTTGCTAGCTGTGTCTGTTTTTGTTATTTTAATCTTTCATTTCAGTGTATCTCACTGATACTCAGTCTATGAAATAGTTTCTATTATGGTTATGTAGTAGGACATTTCTTTTATTAGCTTTATGTGTGAAACAATGCTCTTCAAGTTCCAGGAATGTATTAAAATGAAAAAGAAAGGACTTTTAGTAACAAGGAGAACTGAGGTTCTCTTTGAAATTTAAAATACAGTTTTTAGGTGGTGTCACAGAGGATGGAAAACTAAATTGACCACTTGTAAAATATGATTTGTGTTTATTATGGAACATGTTTTACTCATTTACAAAAATAAAAAGAGAGTAGCAAAAGCAAAGTATGAGTCTTATAATGTGTTAGACACCAGTGGTTTTCAAAATGTAGTGTCTGGACCAGCAGTCCAGAATCACCTGTGAACTTGCTAGAAATTCAAATTCTCGGGTTCTACTTCAGAGCTCTGGGTCCCAGATGTGCCATCCAGGTAGGTGACTCTTGTTACTAGCTTTAGAACCACTAAGTTACACATTAAATCAAGGTCGTACAGACTATTTGATGTGTTCAGTTAATAGGCATGTACAATGCTAGTCATTTTTTTTAAATCAGAAGTGTTAATAGATAAATACTTGGTTACTAATAAACATTAACTCGGTTTAACTTTTGTTCAAATAGTTTTTGCTTTCTAAAATAGGAATTATAATTTTTCTCTCAATTATGTCGTAAGCTAGCATTAAGCTGAATTTGTCTAATACTCATCTTACTTTTTCCTTTTCCTTGAGATGGAATTTTGCTCTTGTTGCCCAGGCTGGAGTGCAATGGTGTGATCTCGGCTCACGGCAACCTCCGCCTACTAGGTTCAAGCGATTCTCGTGCCTCAGCCTCCCTAGTAGCTGAGATTACGGGCATCTACCACCATGTCCAGCTAATTTTTGTATTTTTAGTAGAGAACAGGGTTCATCATGTTGGTCAGGCTGAATTTGAACTCCTGACCTCAAGTGATCCAACTGCCTCGGCCTTCCAAAGTGCTGGAATTAGAGTCATGAGCCACGGTGCCTGGCCTCATCTTACTTTTTAATGTGAAATGTTATAGGTGCTGAATGAGAGTGTAAGAGACACAGGAAATTTGTGGTTCAAAGTGTTTTTTTTTTATTAATCTAAAATTTTCATTGAATCCAATTGTACTGCAATTTAATGTAACTTTTAACCTTTTTCTCCTACTCCTACCTCAGCCAGTAGTTTTTAGTCTGTTTGACACCTCAAGATCAAAAACTCATTGAAAGGACTGAAAAGACGTTATTATATTCTCACCATAAACAAAATCCTGTGGGATGGGAGGGCTGTGGAGAGGATCTATACTCTCCTGAAATAGGTCTTTGTGTTTGGGAGTTCTTTATTTAAAGTGTTTTGTGGAAATAATCTCACTAGGGTATATAAAGGTAATTATCAGTTGTTTTGAATTACTTGAATTGTATGTGAATTACATTTGAATTTTATGTGATTTACATTATATATGAATATAGTTTAAATCTTTAAACAGTGAAAGTTTTTCATTATAATTCTTTCTGTTTTTCTTTCAGGAGAGAAATAGAAACAAACAATAATCGTATGGAGATGTCTTGTTAAAATTACAACACTAATGATGTAGACTCTGGAAATGCCTAATAAGTCAAAGAAGACGTTATTAAAGCTTTTTTTCTGCTTAAGGTGACATCTTTGAACACTTTAACACAAAATTGACTCTTGTAATGGTTTTCATCATCGCATCTGCCCTTATACTCTCACCAAACACACTTGAGAACTGTAACTTCGTCAAGCACTTTCTGTCCTGAAGCTTTTACCAGTATCTGCTGTCTTTTGTAATTATGCATCCTAGCTAAGGCACAGAAGACTGAATGAATGCAAGGATTCATTAACTCTTTGAATTTGTTAAATACTAACAGTTAACCATTAGAAGTGGTTCAATGATGTAAGAGTCACACTGCTTCAACTTTTTCTTTGTTGTAGTTTTTAAATTGTCAATTTTTAGCTATTTGACAGATTAAAAGCAAAATAATCATGCCATATTTAGTCCTGGAGTTCAAGTCTAAATGTTTATGTGAAAAATTATTGTAGTAAACTTTTAATATGGCAAAGCAACCTTAAGCTCTATTTTAGCCAAATGAAACATAATCTGAAATTATATTAGAACATTTCCCTTGTCTTCAAACTGTTTGGTGTAACAGAATATTGATATGCAGCTTGGTGGATTTCACCAGTTAATGCACATTCTTCTTCCCTCCTCCCCCCCTTAATATGTATACTGAAAAATGTGCATTTGTCTGAGGAATTATTTTGTTTGCTACCACTTAATGAATCTCAAAATTTTGAGTAAATGTACCTCAGTCTAATCAGACTTTTTATGACCTTTATAACTACATTTAAAACCCTTAATTCCTATTTCTGGGTGTTTGCGAGCCTGATTGCTATCATGAAGTAAAAATTTATTACTCTAGGTATTCACTAGCTAAATAAACATAGTTCTTGTTTAGCAAGCATATATTGTTCCTCAGCTTTTTTCTCCAGCTTTTGCAGTGTCCTGGCATCCTTAAAATACTTTGAAAATATGGCCTTGATCCATGGATTAAATCAGTATCTAAGTGAATGTGTTGATGTTTTATTGATCAGATCTATATAAGTGGGAATACAGCATATATCTGGATATTCTTATAGTTATCTTTTTAACATCTTATTTTTTTCATTAATTACATATCAACATTAATTTTGTATCTTGAAGCAAATTGATTTTGTATAATTAAATGTGTCAAGCATCTGTATTAATTGATTTGATGGCATAAGGTTATGAAAATAATGTACTGCCCCAGGTATTACTATTTCAAAAGGAGAAAGCTATGTAGACAAATACATTAAGGGTGAAAATAGCAATACAGTAGATTTGAATACCTTGATGTTTTGCATTACTTCTTATGTTTACATCATGTTTAGAAATGTTTTCATTTACTATGGTCTTTGGTCACTTCAACTCAAAAACCTAGTGATGGATATTTCTTTGAGGCTTTCATTTATATAATTTTGTTTTGTACAATGTTTTTTTAAAAATGTGCAAATACTGTATTCAAGTGAAAAAAATACAGTATTTGTAGATAACCATAGCTACTACACAGTTCTTTAGTAGTCCCAGTTTAGTTATATCAGTGTTTACTGAAGGGAACATCAAAATATTAATGATATATTATAAAATAAAGACTTTCTTAAAGGAAAATTGCACCTATTTTACCTTTTTAAGAGTAAGCCATGAAATCTTGTAACATGTCTCTTAACTATTTATAATGAAAAGTGGCATTTGGGTATAGTCACCACAGCAATGTTCTACATCCCTGAAATTACATAGGTAGGACATGTCAAAGATGACTGTCGTCATTCTGGAGGTCCTATTAGAGAATACTATAAAAGGGTGACCTTGTAGGAAGGATGTGAGTCCTCCCCCTGAGGTTCTCTTTTTTCTTGGTGCTTTATTAGCAACTCTGGATATTTTTATAAAACTAGTTACATTATAAACGGTTTCAAACGTTTAATTTACATTAGGTTTTTATGTAAGAGTGTCTTGGAAGCACTCAGCAAGCAGACTGACTGCAATAGACTCAGACATGTGAAATAAATGTAATTGAGAGTCTATTCATGGTGAGGAGTACATCCCAGTGCCTTTAACCTGGATTTCTAATCTTAAGCGAAATGGGTGCAGCATTCCTTTGGAAAAAAAACCACCATTTTTCTTTTCAAGTGATAGTTTTGTGTTTTTCTCATATAAGTTTTCTCCAGAGCACCCACCTTCTCTTCCTTCTTGGTCTGTCATTATACCGCAAAATATTTTTCCTCTAAATGAAATTATTACAGGTTGTCTCAAGCACAACCGAATGTCTCTTAACTATGGGGACCAAAAGGGAGAGAGCCTGGGGTCTACAAGAGGAGACACATCATCAAATGTTTGATCACAAATTAAGACATTATTGGCCCAGCAAATTTCTTGCTTAATGTTTTTTTCAAGTTCTGGCTTGAATATTTCTTATTAAAGCAATTTTATGTGGGTATTTTATTTTGAAAGGTATTATAGTTTGTATATTTAACAGTAAGGAGGAAACTGTAACCAAATTAGTATTTCTCTATACATATTGGTACTTGAAGATTCCTTTCAAAAGAAACCCAGCCTTTTCCTAATTTTAGTACTTAATTTCTCTTTTTAATTTAAGTGATCTTTCTAATTTGAAAGCTGTGTTCTTTTTGAATACCATGCATGGGAGTTAAGCTGATGTTAAAACAGTTTGCAATAAAAAAAAAAAAAAAGAATCAGCTTAAGTCATTTAATCATTTCAAGTGCATTCTGCATCCTTTAAAAATAAGTTTAAGAAATTTAAGAGAATTGTGTTTTCATTAAGTTTTGCATATCTTTTGTTATGCCATGTAAATTCCCTTTTTCGTATGATTAAAGGAAGGTTATGATAAAATGATTAGTTCATTTACATTCACTTGTAGCAATTACACGAGAATTTGAATTTTGTCGTGTTTGGGTTTGTTCATTCCTGTGAATGATGGTACAGTTAGGTGAGATTTTCTGTTATGGTACCCAAACTCACCATTTGGTCCTCTTTAATCTTTGAGGGTTTCAATAAAAATTGTTCACTCCTATCTGTGTTCTTTCCATTTTATCTTTATAAATATGTATTGCTTGCCAGAAAATGTAACATTTTTGCCTATTCTGTTATGGATTTCCTGATCGACATACCTTTCACATACAAATGGATTATATCACTCCTTCTAGTTGACTGTTTAAGTAGAGGAATTAAACAGAGGGAGCATAACAGTTTACCCTATTTCTTATCCATTCCAAGGAGTTTATTGACTTACATGCTTTTAAACCTAAGCCTAGAGCAAAAGAGAAAGAGAAGACCTGTTTATTTTTTGTGGCAGGAGGAAATAGTGACAGCAGCTAATAATCTTAATCCCCCATTCTTGGTACCAAGGAATGCTTTTCTAACATTGTCTACAGTACCCCTTGGGATTGATAGAGTTTTTGTGGCTAGGATCATGGTGACTTTGGATGATGCACTGATTATTGCTGGGCTCTCTAAGGTTATTTGTTGAGAGAAGAAAGCTACAGAATTGTTTTGTGTTGTCAAAACCAGCAGGCTGCGTATAACACTGCTGGTCTGTGACCTGGGCACAAACTTGAAGAATCACTCTAGGCGCCTACACTGCAGCAGCAGCAGCGGCAGAATCCCCGCTTTTACTACTGGTTGTCTAGAGAGAACAAGGGTGTATGTCTCATCAGCATATTAAAATTGAGGCCAGTCAGTCATAGTTGGGGCCTAATTTGGCTTGGCTTTAGTGATACTGGATTTGATCATTCTAGTCTGTGAACCAACATATTCTTGAAGTCAGAAGTTAACTGGCCAATTCAGTTATCTCTGCTTTATAATCACAGTACTTGCCATTGCATAATCTTGATACATTATTTTCTCATTTCTTTTGGTGCAACAATGAGAAAAAGAACTCTTTCTCTCTCCCGTGTGTAGTAGTGGCAGTTTAAATATAGTCTATTTATAAATAGTGCACCAAACAGAATGTATTAACTTTATAATTTAGTTACCTTTATAACATTAGGACTAAATGTAAATGAAAAATTGTTTTTGCAAAGCTTAGTGCTTTGAGGAAGGTTATGAATGCAAGGTTACTGGAGTATTCCCCACTTTTTTCTGCCACCCTACTTGTTCCTTCATAGAACACATCTAAAGATTTAGATACTAGAATGTTTCTTAAAACAGTATTAGATATTTCTAAGAGACCCGTCTATAACCAGAGTGGAATTACTGTCTGGGGGAAGATTGTAGTATTGGGAGTTGAAAGACCAGAACTAGTTATTTCTGATTAGTAGCCTCAACACTGATCAAATCTCGTTTATTTTATTTTTAGTATCCATATTAATAAAATCAGGAGGTTGGAGTAGAAAGCATCTAAAGTTCCTTGCTGTTCTGATATTTTATAATTCATTATTTAAAAGGTAGTTTTGTAGGTTATGCTTTATTCTAGCACTGGTGAATTATTTTTAAAGTGATGCTATATATATTCATATATAACACATGTTGGTTTCCAAATATGATGTTACTTGTTATTTTTAAGAAATAGGGTTTCCTTTGGCTGCCCTGGCTTGTTTTGAACTCTGGGCTTCAAGTGATCTTCCTGCCTCAGAAAGTGCTAGGATTATAGGCATGAACTGCTGCACCTGGCCAGTATGATTTTTAATAATCATCTTTTATTTTATTCAAAGTATATGTCATGAATAGCCCAGAAAATATTTATTGGTTGGAACTGATCAAATATGACTGCCACTTTCAGTGAATTATGGTCCAGTGGTATAAAATTTTCACCTTTTCCAAGTTTTAGTAAAGAGAAACAAGAAAATATGTGTCCCAAAGAAATTTAAGCTGTTTTTTACATTCTGCCATTTCATATTTTATGTGTTTTTAAAATAGACCTTATTTTTTAGTAAAGTTTTACAGAAAAATTGCAAAGACCATACAGAAAGTTCCTAGCATTCTGCACTCAGCACTATTAACATCTTACAAACGAATGAGCCAGTATACGTTATCACTAACTAAAATGTGTACTTTTGCAGAATTCCTAAGTTTTTATCTAATACTTATTTTCTGATTCAGGATTTCGTCAAGGATACTGCAATTACCTTTAGTTCTCATGTGTCCTTGGGTTCCTATTGGCTGTAATGATTTCTCATTCTTATTTTTTTTTTTTTTGAGACGGAACCTTGCTCTGTCGCCAGGCTGTAGTGTAGTGGCGCAGTCTCGGCTCACTGCAACTTCCGCCTCCTGGGTTCAAGCGATTCTTCAGCCTCAGCCTCCCGAGTAGCTGGGACTACAGGCGCGTGCCACCACACCCGGCTAATTTTTGTATTTTTAGTAGAGACGGGGTTTCATCATGGCGAGCATGGTCCTGATCTCTTGGCCTTGTGATCCACCCACCTCGGCCTCCCAAAGTGCTGGGATTACAGGCGTGAGCCACCACGCCCGGCCCTCATTCTTGTTTTTGATGACCTTTATTGTATTGAGACATACTCAGATAATTTTTTTAAGCTCCTATCTGCACCAGAGCTTACTAACATGGGGAGGAAACCATGTTAGTAAAGTGCCATTTCCATCGCATCAGATCAAAGATGCATACCACCAACTTTTTATGATTGTTAATGTTGGACCTTGATCATCTGGCTGAAGTAGAGTTAGTTAGATTTCTCGACTGTATAACATTACCCTTCCCCCCACCCACCTCCTTTCTGTATTGCACTCTTTGGAAGGAAGTCGCAGCCCACATTTGAATAAGACACTATGGTCTCACTTATCCTGGTGGTTTCAGTGGGGAAGACAGGAATCTGTCTTCATACCTTTTGTCCATATCTCAGCAGGCTTGTGTGCCAATACATTTTTTTTCCTATATATTTTTAAAACTCCCTTCGCCCGATTTTCCCCTGATTTTCAACAGGATAGTTGGATATTAGAGGAATTGTAATACTTACTTATAAGTATTCCTTGAATTCTGGTAGAAAGAGGCATTCAGATTTAGCTGGGGGAGAAAAACGATAATTTATTATGTTTATGGTTAGAATGGTGTATTCCCTTCAAAAGAAAAAAATACTCTAAAAATAGCTTGGCATCTGCTTTTCGATCAAATTCTTTTGAAATATTCTTGAGCCTGCTGTGTAATATAATGGCCAAGACCTCAGACTTTAGAGACAGATTGATCTGTCCTGGAATCCTAGGCCCACTTCTTAACTACCTGGAAGCCTCAATTTTCTGGTCAATTAAAAAATATGAAAGGATGATAACAGAACTTATTCCAGAAGGGTTAAATGAGGTGATTATCAAGTGTTTAGTACGATCCTTGGACCCATTTCAATTTACTTGTTAACTATCTTTTGTTTCTTTGGGAGAATTTAGAATTTATTGATTGCTATTGAAGATTTTTTTAGCAGTCTTTCCTGCTTCTAGCAGCTTAGAGTTTGTAGTCAAAGTTGACTACTTTCAATTTGTAGAGTTACATCATTGAGATCCTGAGAACAGCCACTGTATGAATAAAGCTTTGTTAAATTATAGCTTATCTTTTGTTTTTGCTACTTTTGATTTCCAGTGTTTTCAATAATGGCCATGCCTTTTCCAAGTAAAATATAGCAACATAGAGCTAATCCTGCTAGAGCAGATGGCAGAACCAAAGGCGAATTAGATGAAAAGGAAAGCAAACATGGGGGAATAATGGTAAGAAAACCTATAAACAATAGAAGAAAATTAAACCAAAGATGAAAATTGGATAAAGAAGATGTATTTTGGTTTGCTTATTACAAATGCCACTTGATATTTAATATCATTTAAATATATAAGTAAATTGTAAACACTTCGTTTTGTCTGGTATCATTTCAGAATGGTGGAAACACTAATGCAGATGTGTTACTTCCATATTTCCTCAGTGAAGTTGTGCAACCTTAAAAGGAAGAGGTATTTGGTATACACAAATTTAGATGGCAATTCTATTCTAGTAAATATTCAAAAGGAAGATTATATCCTAAAGTTTACACATGAAATATGAAAGTTAACTCCAATATAATGCTGTTGCATGCTAATATTAAAGTTACTATCTCAACAAATATATTGTTATTACTACTTTGCTGGATTAAGTGACTTGGTGTCCTCTGGAAAGCAGCCAGTGCTGAGATTACAATTGGTACTTGAATCTCAGCTATTTTCTAGTTTGCTCTTGTTTGTATGCCTTCCTAGAGTTATTTGTGGTTCTTTCTGAATTGGTTGATTCCAGTTATACTTGTTTTATTATGAAATTTAAATATGTAAATTGATAAAATGTGACTGAAAAAGAGTTGTTTCTAAGAAAACTAAGTTGACTGCTTTGGAAACACCTGGTAAAGGTGAGTTGTCTGATTAGGTGGATGAAAACTATTAAAAGCCGTGGGACAATCACAAAAATGTAGAAGTTTTTATTTGATTTGTGAGTGTTTTTTCACTTCGCATTCCACTGAGAAAATTTAGAGGATACGTAAGTGTATCCTTCTATGAAGGTGTGCTTCATAGAAGAAAAGTATTAAGGAATTGAAATAACAGACTTATTTAAAGAAAAAATCTTGGACCTATATCAAATAATTGAATTAATATGTCTGCTTTAATTTAAATTTTTAAGGTAGATTTGTATCATTTAAAGTCCAAAAGAACATTTTTCTCTGCATTAAACAAGTTGAACATCTTCTGCATGTGGCTGCATTTGAACATATGTAATAATAAGCTGTTACGATATCTTTGTGAATAAACGTAATAAAAAGTATTCATGCCACTTAGAAAATATAATGTGCTAGCACATAATTAAGTGTCTAAACTGTAAGAAATGTTTTTTCTGTGAAATGTTGGGAGAGAAGAAATGCACCCAACATCAAGTCTTGGTATCTAAATTAATTGATTAATTTGAGACAGGATCTGGCTCTGAGACCCATGCTGGAATGCAGTGTGCGATCTTGGCTCACTGCAACCTGCACCTCCCCAGGATCAAGCGATCCTCTCACCTCAGCCTCCTGAGTAGCTGAGACTACAGGCGCGTGTCACCACATCCAGTTAATTTTTTGTATTTCAGTAGAGAAGGGGTTTTGCTATGTTGCATGGGCTGGTCTTGGACTCTTGACCTCAATTGATCAGCCCGCCTCACCCTCCCTAGGTCTGTGATTACAGGCCATCTGCCACCTCACCCAGCCTTGGTATCTAAATTTAAAGCCACTGAAACCACGTCAGGTCTTGGGAATTGCCATGAGTAAACCATTTCTTTTAGAAGGGTACATTTTGGTTCTCAGAGCTTGTGTAAACTTTTTTCCTTCCATAATACCCCCTTTTAATGAGAAAAAAAAAATACCCGAGGAAGAGGCAGTTAGCCATTAAATGCCTATCTATCTTGGAGTTATAAAGCCTTGTTTTAATTTCCTGTTATTTTCCAGGCAATATTTGACAAGTCATAAGTTAAGAAAATAGCATATATATGTAGAAATAAATCACTTGAATCAGTGTTGGTTTTCATAGACAAGCAGATAAAAAAGATTTTACAGAAGACATTTTGAACAGCTTTTTAACAAAGGCTCACATTTGAAAAATAAATTGTTAAGTTTTATTCACATAGAAACCACAGCCACCACTTGTTCCCTTTTAGTTCATTCTTATAGTTCGGTGAAAAAAGTGTTCCACAGATAATTTACAGCTTTTGCTGTTTTCTTTTTTTTTTTTTTTTTGAGGCGGAGTTTCACTCATGTTACCCAGGCTGGAGTGCAATGGCGTGATCTCGGCTCACCACAACCTCCGCCTCCTGGGTTCAGGCAATTCTCCTGCCTCAGCCTCCTGAGTAGCTGGGATTACAGGCACGCACCACCATGCCCAGCTAATTTTTTGTATTTTTAGTAGAGACGGGGTTTCACCATGTTGACCAGGATGGTCTCGATCTCTTGACCTCGTGATCCACCCGCCTCGGCCTCCCAAAGTGCTGGGATTACAGGCTTGAGCCACCGTGCCCGGCAGCTTTTGCTGTTTTCAAGGAAAACTTCAGGTGTTTCATCATTTTGCATCTTTTTCAAAGCACAATTCAGGAGTGCCGCACAGACCCACCATAGACAAATTAGCATTTACCACCTAAGTGGTTCTTAAGTGGTTTTGATTCGGATCTATTTCCCCAGGTATCTCGCGATAATGTATGCTCCTGATAATTAGTAGTAAAATTATTAGTGTCAAGTTTGCAATGTTATTTTGCAGCATTATATATAATAATCTACATTTATTAACAGGTTGGGCAGCAAAACTTACTCTCAGGACTCCTTTAAATACAAATTGTTGAGGAAACTTTTTTTGTTCACGTGGGTTGTGTTCGTTGATGTTTCCCATATTGGAAATCAAAGCTGAAAGGTTTTAAAGCATTGTTTCATGTAATAGAAAGCAGCTGGATTTACATCTCTGCTTCTGCATTCAGTTGTGATATCTCTTGTCATGGAAGCCTCTGGAAAGCACTATGCACGTGAAAGAGAATACAAATGAAAAAGTCTTAGTATTATCATGAATATAAATTTGGCATTGCAGATGTCCCTGGTGATGGACGGTTTGCAGTCCAAACTCCTCTATGTGAATGGGTATTCCCAAGAGGTTCTGTTGGATCACTTGAGCAGGCCTGTCTTGGGGCAACTCTGCCATTTACAGGCCTGCCCACCTTCCTACAGATACACACCAGTCTCGTTCCTTGATTTTCTTAACATAAAATCACATTCTGATATCAAGGAATGTATCTACTACATGCAATCTATTGAGTCATAGCCTTTAGTTATCAGTGAATTGTTTTCTTTAGCTTCGTATCATTATCTGGTGATTCATTGCCTATAAAAATAATGAGTAATTTTACAATCAGAATTAGCTTCGAATTGTGTTTGTGCCATAAATTTATATGGATTTGTTATTTTAACAGATTTTTGTGAAGACTTTGTGTATCTGAAGGGAAATGTTTTGTTTAACCTTAGCTTTTCTTGTCTATTCTAACCCCACGTCTCCCAGAGGAAAAAAGCTTCCTTTTGTTTCTCTGCTTTACTTTCAGTACCACTAATTTATTAACTCCTCAAACTCCATGCAAAGGTAGAGGTAACAAAAGCAGAGGAGAAATCATTGATTCCTCTTCTCCACTTCACTGTGTTTCCTCTGTCCAGTGCAGCCCTCTTCTGTTTTTAACCAGCCCAGACTCTCTCAGGTGTCAACTCACACCGTCTTCTGCCTTGTCACTGTGGTCCAGCCACACTGGCTTCCTTGTCTTCCCACAAACTTTCATGTGCATTTCTACCTCAGGGTTTTTTTGTCCTCTCAGCTTGTGTCAGATGTTTTCCTCTCTTCTACATGGGTATGCTAAAATGACACTTTGTTAGTATGTCCCTGATCACTGTCTAAAATAGTAACTTTGTCCTCTATTTTCTTATCCTCTATTTACTTCATAGAAGTTACCTAAGTTAATTTGTGTATGGCTTTATCTTTATTCTATGAACTGATATTCATGAGAGAAGGGACTTTGTCTTTATTGCTGTAAACACTGCCTGGCACGTAGCATCCTTAACAACTACTGATTGACTGATAGTCATTGACTACCCTCCAAGCTCAAAGTTGTAACGAATGAGCTTGAATACTGTTGATGCTGCAATGATAGCCTTCATTGCTAGGGAGCCAGAAGTCAGTCTGTGAAACTGGCGATATTAGTAACTGCTTGAAAAAAAAGCCATGTGACTTTCATTTTTCTTACCAAAGGGAGAGTTGACTGCTTAATAACATCCCCACCTCCACTTCCACAAATAATTGATTTGGTTGCTCTTGTGAAGCTGCCTTCTTTTACCCCCTCCCATCATTCCTTGTTTTCTTACCTTTGACTCTCATTTAAACCAGATTTTTTCTGTGTCAGATAAGGGGAGGGATAAAGTGTGATTTACCTGAGATCATAGAGTGCTAGAAAGGACGTCTGTGGGTCATTTAATCTCATCTTCTGTTGATAGATGAAGAAACAGCCTGAAACGCTGTAACTCACCGAAGTGAGTGAAAGAATGAGGGCTTTATAAGAGGCCTGATTTTCTAGTTCCCACTTCAATGTCAAGCTCATCTAAATCTGTGCCCCTGACCTACTGCAGGTTGAGAATCCCTAATCTGAAAATCGAAAATCAGAAACTTTTTTTTTTTTTTTTTGAGATGGAGTTTTGCTCTTTTTGCCCAGGCTGGAGTGCAATGGCACTATCTTGGCTCACCACAACCTCTGCCTCCTGGGTTCAAGCGATTCTCCTGCGAGTAGCTGGGATTCCAGGCATTCGCCACCATACCTGGCTAATTTTGTATTTTCAGTAGAGATGGGGTTTCTCCATGTTGGTCAGGCTGGTCAGGAACTCCTAACCTCAGGTGATCCACCCACCTCGGCCTTCTAAAGTGCTGGGATTACAGGCGTGAGCCAGTGTGGCCAGCCTTAGAAACTTTTTGAGTGCACACATGCCACTCAAAGGAAATGCTCACTGGAGCCTTTCAGATTTTGGATTTTTGGATTAGGGATGCTCACCTGGTAAATATAATGCAAATCTTCCAAAGTCCAAAAAAATGGGATATCTGAAACACTCTGGTCTTTAGCATTCAAATAAGGAATACCTAACTGGTACTTAGTTGTTAACTGACCTAATAATTAAGTGCCTCTTATCAGTTTTCTTGTTTGTAAAATGGGAAACATCCTTGCTCAGAATTGTTTGGAGAATTAAACAAAATTCACACTGTATGACATCTTTTTTTTTTTTTTGAGACAAGTCTCACTCTGTCACCCAGACTGGAGTGCAGTGGTGCTATCTCAGCTCATTACAACCTCTACCTCCTGGACTTGAGCGATTCTCCTGCCTCAGCCTCCCTAGTAGTTGAGTGTGCACCACTACGCCTGGCTAATTTTTGTATTTTTAGTAGAGACAGTTTCAGCTTGTAGGCCAGGCTGGTCTTGAACTCATGACTTCAAGTGATCTGCCCACCTTGACCTCTCAAAGTTCTGGGATTACAGCCATGAACCAGTGCAGTGGCATGATCTTGGCTCACTGCAACCTCTGCCTCCCTGGTTTAGGGATTACAGGTGGGCACCACCACACTTGGCTAATTTTTCATTTTTAGTAGAGATGGGAGTTTCACCATGTTGGTCAGGCTACTCTCAAACTTCTGACCACAGGTGATCTACCCACCTAGGTCTCCCAAAGTGTTGGGATTACATGCGTAAGCCACTACACTTAGCCTGCCCAGCCCATCTTGAAGCCTTCATTGTGTGCTAGCTTTTGCTCTGGCCCTTTTTTTTTTCCTAGGAATTCTGGCTGTCCTCATGTAGAACTTACTTTTTTTTCCGAAATTTCCTAGTGTTTTTTCTGCATTCAACTGTAGATCCTCTAGATCCTTCTCAAAGCCGTTGGCTTTTCAGCTTTCACATGCCCAGAATTGTCTAGACAGGTGAAACTTAGAAGTTTTATTTTTAAAAATTAGTCTGCTTTTTAGAGGTTGGTGTTTCCTTGTTAATTAAAGTATGTATAGCACTTTTCAGAAATCTAATCACTCTAAATCTCTCCATACCCACCATATAGAAAGAAAAATTGACCAGAAAATGGTCATTAGTCATAATACCGGAGTGATGCCTCCACTTTTAGAGTGGTAAGCATTTCATCAACTATTCTTCTATACCACCCAGCTTAATGTGGCTCCTAGTTGAATAATATTTTTAAAAAATTAAACAAAAAATTACACGAAAGGACAGCAGAGGGAGCTATTGGGATTTGATTACATTTGTGTTGTGTTCGTTTTTGCTTTTTTTAAAAAAAAAATATATATATATATAATGTTTTGACTTAGTCTTTCTCATCTCACTTATCAATAGGCAGGAAAAGTTTTGTCATATTGGGTAATGTATATGGAGTGTGAGGTTGGCATAAGAAGAGGCTTTAATTTTTCTGTCTGCCCCTACTTAAATTCTGTTAATCACCCCCATCATTCCTATAAAGGTAGTTGGTATAAGAAAAATAATTTTTCCATTGTAATTTTAGAAATGTGTTTATTTCATTAGTGTAAATCTGGATCTTCCAAGATCAGCTGCTTTACAGGGCATTGTCTCTAACTGTGTTTTTATAGGCTCCCTGGTGATCTCTGCTGGGCCTAAAAAAGTCTGGGTCTCCTAAAGTCTTTTGCCCTGCCCTGCATTACAGGGAGTGGATTATGAGACTTAAAAGGGTTAAAATTCATAGCATGTTGTGAAGAGTACTCATCAGAAGAGGAGGATTGTACTTAGACTAGGGTGTGTGTGTGTGTGTGTGTGTGTGTGTGTGATGCACAGGTGGGTGGTAGTTAGGGAGGGAGAAGTGAAAGGTTTGTTTCAGGCCTTTTTCCACAATCTTGATGTCACGTTTCATGTGTACAGCCCACTTCTGCTCTTCATAGTTTTTTCTCTCCTTGTCCTACCTGCAGTTCCTATGCTTCCTAACTGGTCCTTCAGCCTCAGAATTCTACTCACTCCAAGTCCATCCCCTCACACGTTAGCCATTGTTGTAATTTATTAAACACAACTCTGAATTCCTCTTCTTGGAATTTGTCCTTTTGTTTACAAGTGCATGGAAAATGTTTGGGTTCACAGGGATGCTACTTGTGGTATTACTTGTAATTGTAAATTGAAAACATGGGAATGAATCTGTTCATTTAAAAACTGTGAAACTTCAGTACAGTGAAATACTATGTAACCATTGTTGCTAATGTGGGAATATGTTAATGCATTTTCTTAAAAATCAAATAATGGGCTGGGCACGGTGGTTCACGCCTGTAATCCCAGCACTTTGGGAGGCTGAAGCGGGCAGATCATGAGGTCAAGAGATTGAGACCATCCTGGCCAAAATGGTGAAACCCCATCTCTACTAAAAAAAAAATACAAAAATTAGCTGGACATGGTGGCGAGTGCCTATAGTCCCCAGCTGCTTGGGAGGCTGAGGCAGGAGAATTGCTTGAACCCAGGAGGCAGAGGTTGCAGTGAGCCGAGATTGCGCCACTGCATTCCAGCCTGGCGCTTGGCAACGGAGTGAGACTGTCTCAAAAAAAAAAAAAAAAAAAAAAAAAAAATTAAATAATGGTCTGTACAGTGAGTTTTAAAATTTAATACACAATTGAAATAAAAGTTTTGCATTTGATGTTAATACATAATTTAAATTCAAATCAAATTTTGAGAGGATTTTGTAGGTAGAGAAAATGGAAATATGTATAAAATATTCCTAACATTGGTGACCTCTGAAGTATGTTGCTAGACTTGCTGGCTGTGAGGGAGGATAGAGAAGAGGTTTTACTTTCTGCCTTGTATCTTTAGTTTGAACTATAGTTCATAAATAAATTTAAATGGATAAACACTGAGATTTGGTTTCAGCATCAGTGTCTCCCTGAAACCTTTCATGGTACATATTTCCACTGGTCTGGTTTAGGTGGCCTTCCTTTGTGGACACTGACTTATAATCCTCTACTGGAGCCAGCTTAATGTAGTAGAACCAGTAGGAACTTTGATGTCAGATAAAACTGGGTTAAAGTATGACTCAGCCTTTACCCATTGTGTGATATTAGACAAGAAGTTTAATCTCCTTTAGCCTCAATTTCTTTACGTTGAGAGTAGGAATATTGATGTTAATCGTGCACAATTGTTTAGGAGCAGAGTGAATTTATGCAAAGTGTCATCGTATGACAACAGGCAAATGTAGGTGCTCAATAAGAGGTAATAATACCGGAAAGGGGTCCAGATCCAGACCCCAAGAGAGGGTTCTTGGATCTCATGCAAGAAAGAATTCAGAATCCATAAAGTGAAAGCAAGTTTATTAGGAAAATAAAGGAATAGAGCAGCTGCTGGTTGCCCGTTTTTATGGTTATTTCTTGATTATACGCTAAACAAAGGGTAGATCATTCATGCCTCCCCTTTTTAGACCATATAGGGTAACTTCCTAACATTGCCATGGCATTTGTAAACTGCCATGGCGCTGGTAGGAGTGTAGTAGCCCAGAGGTCACTCTTGCCATGTTGGTTTTTCTGGGTCTTGGCTGGCATTTTTACTGCAACCTGTTTTATCAGCAGGGTCTGTATGACCTGTATCCTGTGCTGGCTGAATGCAGTGACTCATGCCTGTAATCCCAGAGGCTGAGGCAGGTGGATCACGAGGTCAGGACCAACCTGGCCAATATGGTGAAACCCCATCTCTGCTAAAAATACAAAAATTAGCTGGGCATCATGGTGGGCACCTGTAATCCCAGCTACTGGGGAGGGTGAAGCAGGAGAATTGCTTGAACCCAGGAGGCAGAGGTTGCAGTGACCTGAGATTGTGCCACAACACTCCAGCCTGGGTGACAGAGTGAGACACCATCTTAAAAAAAAAAAAAAAAAAGGTAAAAAAAAATTGTATGCTGAATCCCTCCATCCTATCCCATTGTATCCTGAATAGAATGCAAGGTCTTCAGTAACTTCTAGGATTGGGGATCTTGGTCCAACCCTTAATGTGTCTTCCTCTCATCGGCTGTCAAGTCAGGATACAGAAACAAGAGTCAGACTGACTCTTGATTTCTTTTCTCCAGTAGTTGGAAGTTGATCCTTATGGAATAATCTGGTTTTAAAGAAGCAATTTCTGTTTCAAGTGGGTGGAAAACTGCCTGCTGAAGCCCTCCTACCCTAGTTAATATCTTGACCAGATTACGCCAAGTGCCAACCCCATGAGTCTTTCCTTGGGATCCGTATCCCTTATCACCAGGTTCCTTTGAAGGGGGTTTGTTTTTATTCCTATCTTTCGTTTTGTCTCATATTGCCTCGTTTGCAGGGTGTGTCAATCTTTATCCTGGGTAATCAGTCATTCACAGATTCTTGGCACAGTGACTCCAGCTACCAACAGTAAAGTTAATGTTCCCTACATTTAGGGGCAGATTTTGGTACAGAGGACGTTTCTGGAGTTGCCATTTTCTCCATTGTGCAGTCAGCCTGGAGAAGCTACAGCTCCTGTGCTGTGGTATCATATTCCCTAGTATTTTCTGGATTGTATGGCCCGGAAAAAGTCTCCACGAGTTGGCCATGAGTAGATTAGTACAAACCAGAGGACTGTGGAAACAGATTTCCAAACCCTTTCTTTGAAGCCTGATTCTACTCCAATTGAATAATCTGTGTAATGGCTCGAGGCATGGAATCACATATGAGAAGTCCTAGTTGCTGCCATTCACATTCAAAGGCATAACCTTCCCCATTATCTTTTCATATAGACACATCAGCCAAGTCTCTAACAGCTTCCTGCTTAGAAATGTTTCCTTCAGGCTCTGCTGAAAAACTAAACTGTTTCTTCTTTAGTTCATCTCTATTTTTTCATGTGCAGCCAAAATAAATCCATTGTTACTTTTTGTTTCACCTGAAAATCCCTTTAGCCAAACTGTGTTGAAAGTATCCCTTTGCAACTTACCAGGTGTGATACTGGACAAAGACATTTAAGTTCCTTTAGTTGGGACTTCCTCACTTTGCTAATAGGAATATTGATCCATTCTTAACAGGTTGTTGAGTGGAGTATAGTGAATATATGCATTAGATATATTTTCTTTTTTTTTTTTTGAGACGGAGTTTCACTCTTGTTACCCAGGCTGGAGTGCAATGGCACGATCTCGGCTCACCGCAACCTCCGCCTCCTGGGTTCAGGCAATTCTCCTGCCTCAGCCTCCTGAGTAGCTGGGACTACAGGCACGCGCCACCATGCCCAGCTAATTTTTTGTATTTTTAGTAGAGACGGGGTTTCACCATGTTGACCAGGATGGTCTCGATCTCTTGACCTCGTGATCCACCCGCCTCCGCCTCCCAAAGTGCTGGGATTACAGGCTTGAGCCACCGCGCCCGGCTATATTTTCTTTTTTTTAAAGATGGGGTTTAACCATGATGGCCAGGCTGGTCTTGAACTCCTGACGTCAGGTGATCCACCCACCTTGGCCTCCCAAAGTGCTAGGATTATAGGCGTGAGCCACCACGCCCGGCCGCATTAGATATATTTTCTATTTTCCATGTTTTCAACTTTCTACCAAGCTTTCTGTCATAGGTAACACGAGTCACCTTTTCTCCTAATGATAAGTTCCTTCCTGTCCTAATAGGCTTCCCTAACAATGTCCTCAAGTCCCTTCCAGCTTCTACCTATCCCAAAGTCAAACCCTCAATGTAATAGCTTTTCGTTACAGCAGCACTCCCACTTCCAAGAAACAATTTCTGTTTTGGTTTCTCCTGCGATGTAACAAACCACAACAAAACTGTAGGCACTTAAGAAAACAATCATTTTATTATCTCTCACACTTGTATAGTTTGAGATCAGCAGGGAAATTCTGCTGGGTTTCTCACTTGGTTGTAGTCAAGAGGGGATGAGACTGGGCATTCAGGGCCTTTCCTTGGACAATGGGATAGCTCCATATTGACCTTCATGTAGTCATGTGGTCTCTCCAACGGAGAAGCTAGATTTTTTTATATGGCCACTCAGGTTTCCCAAAACTGCAAAACTAAAAGCTGCCAGACGTCTTACCGCTTTGAGCCACTTAGGCATATGTCACTTCCATTGCATTCTGTTGGTTAAATGATCACAGGGCAGACAGATTCAAGCTATACTTTGCCAATGGAGAGCATGACATGGAAACACAAATAGTCTTATTGGAGATATACTTTAGAAGTACTTTAGAAAGTACTTGCTACCAGGCTGAGAATTGGCATGTTGACTTGATTGGCAAAGGTTTAGTAGAGGAAATACAGGAGAATCGTCTAACCTCTTGCTAGAACAATGCATCCCATTAAGAACAGATTTTACTATTGTCATTTTATGCAAACACATTTTCACTGACTCATTTCCTGAGATAACAATCTTAGATATTTAGATCTTTAATTTGTAGAAAGGAAAAGGGGGTTAAGGTTTAAAACAGACATTAAAAACAAGATAAAACAACACATCTCCTGTTGCTGATAAAAAGCAGTGTCAAACAGAAAAGCTAAAACCAAGCGTACTTGTGGCTGTAAGGGACTAAGCAAGACAGGTAGCACTGAATTTTTATAGGATTTATTTCTGACATGTATTTCACTCACCTGGATGAATCACCACCTTATCCCATTGTTGCAGTACCAGATGCCAGAAGCATCTTCTAGCCCCTCCTCAGGACTGCCCCCACATTTAGAACTCCCTGTAGCTCCTCCCTCCACCAAAGCCAGCCAAGTCTCAGGTCCTGTAACCCAAGAGGAATCAGGGAAGGTCAAAGCGGTCCAGGCACCTCAAGCTACTGGGGCGCCCCAACTCTGCCCCCTACAGGCCTTCCTTGAGCAGTTACGGGAGGCCTTAAGAAGTATACTCCCCTATCACCAGACTCCATTGAGAGACAGTTAATACTAAAGGACACATTTATTATGCAGTCAGCAGTAGACACTAGGAGAAAGCTCCAGAAGCTGGCCCTGGGGCCAGAACATAACCTAGAATCACTACTAAATCTAGCAACCTTGGTGTTTTATAATAGAGACCAGGAGAAACAGGCTGGAAGAAAACAGGAGAAACCAGAGAAAAGCTACAGCACTAGTCATGCATGGCCTTCAGACAAGCAGACCCAAGGAGTTCAGAAGAAAAAAAGGCTTAGGTTAGCCGCCAGTCTGGCAAACTTACTGCCACTGTGGTCTAATGGGACACTTTATAAGAAATTGTCCCCAGAAAAATGGACTACCACCTCATCCTTGCCCATGTGCCAAGAGGATCACTAAAAGGCACGCTGTCCCAGAGGACAAAGGTTCCAGGGCCTGAGGTGGCTAACCAGGTAACCCAACAGCAGCACTGAGGGTGCCCGGGGCAAGTGCTAGCACAAGCCATCACCCTCACCGAGCCCTGGGTAAAGCCAGCCATAGAGGGCCAGGAGGTTAATCTCCTTCTGGAAACTGGCGCAGCCTTCTCCGTTTTAATTTCCTGTCCTGGAAATTAAAGCCCTGTTACCCCAGGGTTTTCGAGATAGCCCCCACTTGTTTAGCCAGGCTCTAGCTCAGGACATTAGTAATTTTTTACATGCAAGAACCCTGGTTCTTCAATATGTGAATGACTAACTTTTAATTGCAAACTTGAAAACCCGGTGTCAGCAGGCCACCCAGGACTTCCTAAACTTTCTTGCCACCTGTGGATATAAGGTTTTAAAACCAAAGCCCAACTTGTAGGCAAGAGGTAAAATACCTAGGGCTTGTCTAAGGGTACTCTGGCCCTTAATAAAGGACGTCTCCAACCCATATTGGCCTTCCCCCATCCAAAGACCTTAAAAAGTTGCGGGGATTCTTAAGAATGGCTGGTTTCTGCCAATTGTGAATTTCCAAATATGATGAAATAGCCAAACTCCTATACACTCTAAGAAAACCCAAAAAACTAACAACTGGTTACATAATCACAGGAGGAGAAAAGGAACGCAAAGCCATAATTAAGGACTTCAAGACAGCAGGGGTATTGACAGTTGCAATTCATTACAGTACTTCAGTGTGGCCGGTGGACAGGCTGATCGGAGCTGGAAGTTTCCATTATGGTAGATTATCGCTGTTGAATTCAGTTGTTATATTCCTGCTATTTCAGACATTGTATATCAAAACTGTTGGCACCTGGAATGTTATCTTGGACATTGCAAATGCCTTTTTGTTTAAATCCTTTATGCACAAAGAGATTAAAATCAGTAGTGTTTACCTGGCTAGGGCTTCATTACATTTTTATGGAACTGCAACGGGACTATGAGAATTTTCATACTCACCAATAGGTGGTAGGAAACATGAAACAAATCTCTCTTCTTCAGGGAGTTTAGTTCCACTGCATGTCATTATGCAGACAGGACCTATATTATCTATTTCTGGGTAACAAATTACTACAACTTAAAAGCTTAGAGTAGCACATTTACTACCTCACAATTTCTTTGTGTCAGGAATCTGGCATGGCTTACGTGGGTCTCTCATGAGACTGCAATCAAGGTATCCACCAAGGCTGAGGGCTTCAGTAAAAGTCTGGGAAAGGATCTGTTACTAAACTTACATGATGGTTGGTAGGGTTTTTTTCCTCAGAACTTCTTGAACTGAGGACCTCAGTTCCTTGCTGGTTGTTTGCTGAAGGCCCCTTCCTCAGTTCCTTGCCAGGAGGGCCTCTCCATAGAGCATCTTGCTTCTTGAAGCCAGCAAGGGAGAGAGGTTGCTAGCAAGACAGAAATCACACTCTTATGTAATCTAATTATGAATCGACATCTGAATGTTGAGGTATCCTACTGGTTAGAAGCAAGTTACTCAAGGGCAGGATCATATAAGCCTGTGAATACCAGAAGGCGGTGATTATTGGAGACTATCTTAGAGTCCCCCCACCTAGGATGGTTAATATTGATTGCCAACTCGGTTGGATTGAATGATGCAAATTATTGTTCCTGGGTGTGTCTGTGAGGGTGCTGCCAAAGGAGATTACCATTTGAGTCAGTGGACTGGGAGAAGCAGACCTACCCTCAGTCTGTGTGGGCACCGTCTCAGTTGCCAGCATGGCTAGGAGAAAGCAGACAGAAGAACATGGAAGGACTAGACTGGCTGAATCTTCCAGCTGTCATCTTTCTCCTATGCTAAGTGCTTCTTGCCCTTGAACATCAGACTTCAAGTTTTTCAGCTTTTGGGCTCCTGGACTTAGACCAGTGATTTGCCAGGGGTTCCTGGGCCTTTGGCCACAGACCGAAAGCTGTACTATGAGCCTCTCTACTTTGAGGTTTGGGGACTGGAACTGATCCCCCACTGGCATCCTTGCTCCTCAACTTGCAGACAGCCTATTGTGGGACTTTACCTTGTGACTCTGGGTCAATTCTTCTTAATAAACTCCCTTTCATATATACATACATCCTATTAGTTCTGTCTCTCTGGAAAACCCTAATACACCACTACACACCCCAATTAAAAAAAAAGTGACAACAACTTATTTAGAGTATGCCCTAACTCACATGAAAGCCCAGGATGTTTAGTTAATTCTGGTAAGATTCAGGGAACAGTCAGTTTCTTGGAAGCAATGTGTCATGAGGCTCAAAGCCTGGCCACTGGGACAGTAAAGGGAATGTTACCTTCTGGCCCTCACTACCAAAAAGGGAGTTTAGCAATTCATTTGATTATTTGAATATTGGAGACAGTATCATCTTGTCTTAGTCTATTAAAGCTGTTATAACAGAATACCGTAGACTGTAAACAACAAACATTTATTTCTCACAGTTCTGGGGGCTGGGGAGTCCAAAAATAAGATACTTGCAGATTCAATGTCTGGTAAGGGCTCTTCCTGGTTCACAGATGACTGTCTTCTTGCTGTGTTCTCATATGATGAAAGGGGCAAGGGATTTCTCTGGCATCTTTTATAGGGACATTAATCCCACTCATGAGGGAATCTTCCCTCATGACTTAATTATCTCCCAAAGGCCCAATGTCCAAATACCATCACTGGGGTTTCAATTTAGATGTATAAATTTTGGGGGGGATGTAAACATTCAATCTACAGCACACCTCATTTAGGCATTTTGAGAAGATATGAGGAAAATTTTTTGAGTGAAAATGAATGAAGAATATATAGAAAATGTATTAGTCTGTTTTCATGCTGCTAATAAAGACATACCCAAGACTGGGAAATTTAAAGAGGTTTAATTGGACTTAAAACCAGAACGTGACCAGAAAATACTAGCATATTTTACTGGGGATCTCAGCAGTAAGCCGAGATAGAGGCAGTGCAACTGGCTTTCAGCAGCCCTGCTCTGGGAGGCGCCTAAACTGTAGGATCTCTTTGAACTACAGATCTCTATTGCTAATAACTATGCTCATTACAGCCTTTGGCAAAGAGTGACAGGTTTCCTGGGGGCTGAGCCAAATTTACAACTAATGGTATCTCTTGGATGGCAGCAACTGTCTAGACCCAAGGCAAATTTGGAAAACTGACTATCATAAGGGCAGCAGCACAGTGGCCAAAATTCAAAGCCACTGTTACTCTAGACAATACTCCTAAGGGCCATATATGTTTTATTTTTACTGACTCTTGAGCTATGAATAACAGCATAACTATCTGGTTGAATACCTGGGTGACGACTGACTGGTGTGTTAAAGACATGTCTCTGTGAGGCTGTGGGCTCTGGAAAGGCATTGCTACAGCCAGATGGGGCATTTATGTAATTCATATGAATACTCTTGGGAAGGGTCCATGCTGAGATAAGACTATATAAAACAACGTGGCTGATCAGGCTAGCACAACTTATGCAGGCAGCATCACTACCCGAATTTGACCTTATACATTAATTTCATTGTTGCCATTATTTCCTGAGTCTGTTTTTATTGGCTGACTTTTCTCCTAATTAGAGGTCACATTTCTTGATCCTTAGCATGTCTGGTAATTTTTAGTTGGCATTTTAGGTGCTTGATTTCCTGGTTGTCGACTTCCTTTAAAAAATAGTTGAATTTTATTTTGACAGGCTACTTGGCATCCAAACTCTAGTTTGATTTTTTTGAGGCTTGCTTTAAGATATATTGGGGCTGATTAGAGTAGTATTTATTCTAGGCTAGTTTGTATTATGTAAAGACACAGATAGTTTTTAAAAAATAGAAAAAATGTAGCATGAAAACATGAAGTGTAGGGACATCTGAGTTGGCTATATTAAAACCAAAATACACTCAGGGCAAGGAATAATAACAGATAAATAAATTTTTTAATGATAAAAATGTCAATTTATGAAAAAATTGACAGAGACCTAAAAATAAACAAAGCAATAATTGTCAGAACTGGAAAAATAAATAGATGGATTCATGATTACTCTTAGACTCTCAATACCATCTTCTTTCAGTAACTGAGAACAAGAAAAAAAAATTAATAAGAATATAGAAAACTTTAGGAGCACTATCAACCAACTTAACCTAATTTATATTTATAAAACTCTACTTCTAACAACAACATAATACACATTTTTTAAACTACACATGGGACATTCAAGATAGGTCACATGCTAGATCATAAAAAAAAATACTAAAAAATTTGGGAGGATTTAAACCATATAGAGAACAAGAAGAAACCTGGAAAATCTCCAAATATTTGGCAATTAAGCCTCATTCTTCTAATGACCCATGGTCCAAAGATGACATCAAAAGAAAAGCTATAAAACACCTTGAATTGAATGTTAACAAAAACCAAAACCTATTAAAATTTATAAAATGAAACAAGACAAGTGCCTTAGAGGAAATTTTATAGTTTTAAGTGCTTATATTAGAAAAGAAGATATGTTTAAAGTCAATGATCTCAGCTTTCACTTTAAGAGGCAAGAAAAATAAAGTAAAAAGAAGGAAGGAAATAATAATGGGAGAAATGGAAATCAATGCAATAGAAAACAAACAGTTGAGAAAATCAAAGAACCCAAAAGACAGTTATTTGTAAATATAAACGAAGTTAATACACATCTAGCTACACAGGATGAGTAATAAGAAGACAATGCCCAAACAACCAAAACCAGGAGAATGAAAGAGGAGCTGTCACTACCAGCCCTATAAATGTTAAATGTATAAGTATGTATAATAAAGAAATATTTTCTTTATGCCCACATATTTGATAATTTAGATGGAATGGATAAATTCCTTAAAAGATAAAAATTGTGAAAAATGAATAAAGAATATATAGAAAATGAATTAGTCCGTTTTCATGCTGCTGATAAAGACATATCCGAGACCGGGCAATTTACAAAAGAAGGAGGTTTAATTGGACTTACAGTTTCATGTGGCTGGGGAAGCCTCACAATCATGGTGGAAGGCAAGCAGGAGCAAGTCCCATCTCACATGAATGGTGGCAGGCAAAGAGAGAGCTTGTGCAGGGAGACTCCCATTTTTCAAAACCATCAGATCTCATGAGACTTAATTCACAATAACAGCATGGGAAAGATCTCCCCCATGATTCAGTTGCCTCTCACCAAGTTCCTCTCACAACTTGTGGGAATTCAAGATGTGATTTAAGTGGGAACAAAGCCAAATCATATCATTCCGCCCTGGGTCCCTCCCAAATCTCATGTCCTCTCGTTTCCAAACCAATCATGCTTTCCTGACAGTCCCCCGAAACTTATTTCAGCATTAACTCAAAAGTTCACAGTCGGACGTCTCATTTGAGACAAGGCAAGTCTCTTCCACCGATGAGCCTGTAAAATCAAAATCAAATTAGTTACTTCCTAGATACAATGGAGGTACAGGCATTGGATAAATACAACCATTCCAAATGGGAGAAATTGTCCAAAACAAAGGGGCTAAAGGCCCCAAACAAGTCTGAAATCCTTTTTTTCATAAAGGATAAGTACATGGTAAAGTTTCTGAGCCTTTGCACGTGTGAAAAATTGTTTTCAATTACACTTGCTGATATTCTAAAAGGATGTAGCATCTTAGATTCAAAATTGTTTTCCTGTCAGAATTTTAAACCATTGCTTTGTTTTCTTCCTAAATCTAATGTTGTTTTTTGGTTGCTTTTTTTGGTTTGGTTTGGTTTTTTTTAGCAATGGGATTTTGCTTTGTTGCCCACATTGGAGTGCAGTGAGCATTCCCAGATGCTATCCCACTAGTGATCAGCATGAAAGTTTTGACTCGCTTGGTTTCCAGACTGGACCAGTGCCCCCCTTCTTAGGCAACCTAGTGGTCCTTCATTCCCTGGCGGTCATCATATTCATGCTGAACTTAGTGTGAGCATCTGATTAGCATAGCACACACAGCCCAGATCTCCTGGGTTCAAGAGATCCTCCCATACAAGCCTCCTAAGTGGCTGGGACTACAGCTAAGTCTAGTGTTACTGGTAAAAACTCCGGTGTCAATCTGAAACTTCTTCCTTTGTAGCATTTTCTTTGGTACCTAAGTTCCACAATATGTGTACATATGGATCTTTTTAAATTCATGGTGCTGGGTACTTCTGAACAGGATTTGTGCCATTCTTTACTCTTGCAATATTCTATTATTGTATTTATTTGATTATCTTTCACCCTTATTTTACCTATTCTCTCTCACTGGATTTTATATTAGTTGATTTGAAGCTTCTGAAATGAACTTCCATGTCTCTTTTTTCTTTAATCAAAAATTTTTCTTTATTTCAAGTTCTCCATTTTGATAGATTTTTTTCACCCACTACAGTCAGGCGTCTATATCTGCGGATTCCACATTCATGGATTCAACCAACTGGGCATGGAAAGTATTTGGGAAAAAAATTTTCACAAAGTCCCAAAAAACAAAACTTGATTTGCAATATGCTGAGTGTTACATTGAGTCCACATAAATGAAGTGACATGTAGGCATTGTTATTTGTTATTCTAAGTAATCTAGAGGTGACTTAAAGTATATAGGAGGATGTGTGTGGTTATATGCAAACGCTATGGCATTTTATATTAGAAACTTGAGCATCTGTGAATTTCGGTGTCTGTGGGTCATCCTGGAGCCAAGAACCTATTCTCCAAATTTCTGAAATGTTTTCTCCAAATATCTGGAGACCCTTGGTTGGTAATTTCTGCTTAAGAATGATGGACCAGGTGGATTACCATAGATAGTTGATGTGACTTTACTCTGCTATTGAGCTTCTTCCATGAATACAAGAAGTGAGAGCTCTATGTTTTCTTGCTTTTTTATTTGTGCAACAAATATATAGGGTTGGGCACTGTGGCTCATGTTTGTAATCCCAGCACTTTGGATGGCTGAGATAGGAGGATCACTTGAGGGCGGGAGTTAAAGACCAGCCTGGCCAACATGGTGAAACCCTGTCTCAGTTAAAATTACAAAAAT
Source organism: Sapajus apella (assembly GCF_009761245.1). Taxonomy (NCBI): domain Eukaryota; kingdom Metazoa; phylum Chordata; class Mammalia; order Primates; family Cebidae; genus Sapajus; species Sapajus apella. The sequence goes on from NW_022436975.1 coordinate 14,320,344, forward strand.
TAGCTGGATGTGGTGACAGGCTCCTGAAATCCCAGCTCCTCAGGAGGCTGGGGCATGAGAATCTCTTGAACCCAGGAGGTAGAGGTTGCAGTGAGCTGAGATCATGGCCACTGCACTTCAGCCTGGGCAACAGAGAGAGACTCTATCTCAAAAAAAAAAAAAAAAAATATATATATATATATATATATAGGCACCTATTGGTTGTTCTGGGCAATAATGACACTACTATGGTGAGCAAAACAAGACATGATTCCTGCTTTAATCAATGTAATTTTTGGAAAGAAAGATAGTCATCAAAATACATTTCAGTAAATGAATAATTACCCATAAACATATGATGAAAAGACAACAGTTATATGAAAGAATATAATAAAATAGACTAATGTAATAAGACACTTTGGCTGCTAGTGACAGAAACCCACGTGAAGCTGAACTAATGAGAAGGAAATTTAATGGCTCACTTAGTGAAGAGTCCAGGTCTACACTAGTCTTGTTAGGGATCTATCTCTTTTCATCATTTGTCTATTTTTTACTTCGTGTGATTTTCATTCTCTAGTGGGCTCTCCTTAAGTGGTAGCAAAGATGGCTACCAGTGGTCTGGGTTTACATCCCAAAAGCATAACAATTCCATTCTAGACACCAAAGCAACCTGCAACACCTAATTTAACTGTCTTCTATTATTTAAGCAAACCCCATAAATAGGTGTCTTTCTCAACAATTTTGTAACAGTCCCTGGATTATGTTTCATTTACCTAGCTTTGCCACCTGTTCTTAGAATCTATTACTGTGCCTGAAAGTATGGACTTTTCTGATTGGTTAGCTATAGATTTTGTGTGTATCTCTAGAGTTAAGGGGTGGAGTGAGCCATAGGTCTTAGATAAGAGAAAGGTTGCTTCCACAAAGAAAAATCAGTGAAGACAATGAATGTGTCGTGGGAAGTGCATAACATTTGATTTTAGACAGATTTGTATTCAAATTCTACTTCTGTTGTTACATGCCATGTGATCAGGGCAAATTAATAATCTCTTTGGGCATTTCCTTGTTTTGCATATCAGTAAGCTTTATGTAAATAACATTATATGGCATTTTCCTTCTGTAACTTGTTTTTTGTTGTTCAGATTTATTTATATACTTATTATTTGAGATGGAATTTCCTTCTGTTGCCCAGGCTGGAGTGCAGTGGCACAGTCTTGGCTCACTGCAACCTCTGCCTCCCTAGTTTAAGTGCTACTCCTGCCTCAGCCTCCTGAGTAGCTGGGACTACCAAAGCATGCCACCACGGTGGGCTAATTTTTGTATTTCTAGTAGAGGTGGAGTTTTGCCATGTTTGCCAGCTGGTCCTGAACTCCTGACCTCAAGTGATTCTCCTGCGTCAGCCTCTCAAAGTGCTGGGATTACAGGCTTGAGCCACCATACTGACCTGTTGTTCAGGTTTGTCTATGAGATTCATTCATGTTGATACATGTAGCTGTAATCCGTTAATTTCTACTTTCACATAATATCCCAGTATATTAATACATTGTAATTTTTAATCCATTAAAAAATTCAATGGATATTTAAGTTGTTTCTATTATTTTGTTATTAGAGTTGCAATGCTTCAAACATTCTTGTGCGTATCTACATGGAAATGTGCAAAGGTTTTCTCTAGGGAACATATCTAGGAATGGAATTACTGAGTCTTAGGGTATGACAGTTTTCAGTTAGACTAGAATTCATCAAATTGTTTTCAGAGGTTCTTATAATCATTTACACTCCTGCCAGCAGGGCTTAAGAATTCCCATTGTTAGGCCGGGCGTGGTGGCTCATGCCTATAATCCCAGCACTTTGGGAGGCCGAGGCGGGTGGATCACGAGGTCAAGAGATGGAGACCATCCTGGTCAACATGGTGAAACCCTGTCTCTACTAAAACTACAAAAAATTAGCTGGGCATGGTGGCGCATGCCTGTAATCCCAGCTACTCAGGAGGCTGAGGCAGGAGAATTGCCTGAACCCAGGAGGCGGAGGTTGCGGTGAGCCGAGATCGAGCCATTGCACTCCAGCCTGGGTAACA
>NW_022436975.1:14322493-14492638 GCF_009761245.1 Sapajus apella
AAAAAAAAAAAAAAAAAAAAAAAAAAGAATTCCCATTGTTCTTCATTTGATAACATTTTTCCCATTTTAGACGGCTGACAAATGAGAAGATAGGAATATAGAAAAATAAGATAGTACAACGGAATTAGTGTTTCAATTTGTATGATGGCAACATAAAAGTAATAGAGATTCTTTGTATCTACAAGCATAAAAAAGTCAAGGGAAGAAGGGACAATGGGAGCCTTTTCTCTTCAAAGTAGGGCAAGTGAAATCTCATTGTTTCCAGCTAATAGATGAGAATGTGGCAAGTCCTTGATGTTTCTCCCGTAGCTGATAAAATGCAAAAAAGGCACATTTTTCTCACAGATTTTTTTTTTTTTTTTAATGTGCCTGCTTGCCTGATTAGGAAAGAATTAACTTTCAGGACTTTGTTCGCAACCCCTAAGTTTTACCAGTCCCAATGACACAATTCTCTTTGGTGTTCTGGATCTCTGCTGCTTATGGAATACTATTTAGCGAGAGGATTTTAAATGATATGTGACTTTTAATTTAACACTATGTAGTGATTCCGCTCTCTTTTAGAGACTGGGTCTTGCCCTGTTACCCAGGTTGGAGTGCAGTGGTGTGATCGTAGCTAAAGCCTCGAACTCCTGGGCTTAAGTGATCCTCCTGCCTTAGCTTCCTGAAGCTGGGACTATAGGTGCACACCACCACACTTGGCTAATTGCTTTTTTAAATGTTTTATAAAGATGGGGTCTGGCTATCCCGTCGTCTCAGGTGATCCTTCTGGCCTTCTGGCCTCAAGAGTTTCTCTCATCTTGACCTCCTAAAGTGCTGGGATTACAGGGTATGAGCCACCATGCCTGGCCAATCTCTTTTTCTTTAGCAGGCAAATCTTGGAGATATTATAAGTTTGGTTCCGGACCAGCCTAATAAAGCAAATAGCACAATAAAGTGAGTCACATGATTTTTTTAGTTTCCCAATGTATATAAATATTATGTTTATGCTATACTGTAGTTTATTTAGTGTGCAATAGCATTATGTTTAAAAAGCCGTATACATACCTTAATTAAAAAACATTTTTTGCTAAAAAATGCTCACATTTAGTTGAGTGTTCAATGAGTACATCTTTTTGCTTAGCAAAGGCCTTGACTTGGTGTTGATGGATGCTGACCGATCAGGGTGATGGTTGCTGAAAATTGGGGTGGCTGTGGAAATTTCTTAAAATAACACAGCAATGAAGTTTGCTGCATTGGTGGACTCTTCCTTTCATGAAAGACTTTTCTGTAGCATGTGATGCTGTTTGATAGCATCTTATCCGCAGTAGAACTTCTTTCAAAAGTGGTCAATTCTCTCAAACCTGGCACCTGCTTTATCAACTAAGTTTATGTAATATTGTTAATCCTTTGTTGACATTTCAGTAATGTTCACAGCATCTTCACTAGGAGTAGACTTCATCTTAGGAAACCACTTTCTTTGCTCCTCCGTAAGAAGCAACTTCTCATCTGCTCATGTTTTATCAGGAGATTGCAGCAATTCAGCTATATCTTCAGGTTCCACTCCTTTTTTGTATGTGTTATTTATTTATTTATTTATTTTTTGAGATTCAGGCTCCACTTCTAGTTCTAGTTCTCTTGCTACTTTTACTACATTTGCAGTTACTTCTTCAAAGTCAATCATGAAATCTGGAATCAGCTTCTTCCAAACTCCTGTTAATGTGGATATTTTGATGTCCTCCTGTGAACCATGAATATTCTCAATGGCATGTAGAATGGCGAATTCTTTTTAGAAGGCTTTCAATTAACTTTGCCCAGATGCCCAGATATATCAGAGAAATCACTATCTATGGCAGCTTTAGCCTTATGATTTGTATTTCTAAAATAGTAATACTTGAAAGTCAAAATTCCTCCTTGATTCATGGGCTGCAGAATGGTTATCGTGTTAGCAGGGATGAAAACAACATTCATCTCCTTGCACACTTCTATAAGAGCTCTTGAGTGACCAGGTGCATTGCCATCGAGCAGTAATATTTTAGAATGAGTCTTTTTTCTGTGCAGTGGAAATGCTTAAACATTTTTAGCTTTTGATTTAAAGTGAAAGATGTGCAACACTTCCTCTAACCTGAACACTTAGAGGCCGTTGTTGAGTTATTAATTGGCCTAACTTCAATACTGTTGTGTCTCAGGGAATAGGGAGGCCTGAGAAGAAGAAGAGAGATCGGGTAATGGCCAGTCAGTTGAGCAGCCAGAATGCACACATTTATCCATTAAGTTCACTGTCTTATATGAGTAGGGTTTGTGGAGCCCCAAAACAATTACAATAGTAGCATCAAGGCTTGTTGACCACAGAGCACCATAACAGATGTAATAATAAAATAATAATAAAGTTAGAAATATGTGAGGATTGCTGAAACGTGACACAGAGACACAAAGCAAGCACATGCTGTTGGAAAAATGGGCTGATAGACTTGCTCAATGCAGGATTGCCACAAACCTTCAATTTGTGAAAAATTCAATGTCTACAAAGTGCAATAAAGTGAAGTGCAATAAAATGAGATATGCCTGTATATATATATGTGTATATTATCCATGAATTAATCTATTCATTTTTACTTTTAATGGTCAAATTTCTTCAGCAGTCTGTAATTGCAACAATGAGCACAAGAGCTATGTTAATGGAAGGCAATGTGACCAAAACAGATATTTCTACCTCGTCAAAGTTTCAACACTGCCCTAAGTCCACAGAATTTTTTAAAATTTTGTTACAAGCAGCTGGAAAATAAGTGAATATTAGTTTCACTTAAATGTAACTAAAACTGGATGACAGAAAATGTGACATTAATATGTGTTACTGGAGCAGGCTTGCGTTCCCATATTTGAGGGAAAGGGCAAAATAGAATAATTTAGATATCAAACTAGCCTTATAAGCAGTTTCTCCCCACTGACTTGAGAGTTTAGGAATGATTTCCCAGAGAAGCAGGGAGAAACATTTGTGATTGTTCTTATTAGAACTGTCATTAGTAAGTTTCTTGAAGGAGACACAGTGAATAACTGATTTTCCTGTTGTGACAGCCCTCCTCAGACTCTGAATTAAAATGATCTGCTTTCTTACATTAGTACATCATTTTGCAGTTCTGAAGAGTTACACACATTTTCAATAGTGGTGACAATAATCTGTTTCATGCCCCCAACTCTGAAAATAAAGTTGAATTTGCATAGAATGGATGAAGCATTTTTAAGACCAGAGTTTGGCCCAGGTGCAGTGGCTCACGCCTATAATCCCAGCACTTTGGGAGGCTGAGGCAGGCGGATCACCTGAGGTCAGAAGTTCGACCAGCCTGACCAGCATGGAGAAACCTAGCCTCTACTAAAATTACAAAACTAACTGGTTGTGGTGGCACCTGCCTGTAATCCTAGCTACTCGGGAGGCTGAGGCAGGAGAATCACTTGAACCCGGGAGGCAGAGGTTGCAGTGAGCTGAGATTGCACCATTGCACTTCAGCCTGGGTGACAAGAGCAAAACTCCATCTCAAAAACAAAAACAAATACAAACAAACAAACAAACAAAAACCCCCAAAAACAAAAAACACCAGAGTTTGCAACAGGAGCCATAGTTTGGGTACAAAGGTAAACTGGATTATAGTCCCCAAGTAGTTCATATGTGCAAGTGTGGAATATTCCAAACAAATGACCTTAAGGATGCTCTTTAATATCTCCCAAGACTACACTAAGTAGTTCAAGCTTGTCTGCCCAAGTTGCAAATGGAGGTTGAGGAAATAAAAACCGGTTAGATAATTCATCTGTGGTCAAAATCCTGATGAAGAAAAATTAGCAGTGACAGTTGTATAGAAAAATCAATGAAGGAAAGGGTGATGGAGGAGAAGGGAGATCAGGAAATGGGAAACTTGGATCCTCACATTGTGCAAGTTAGGGAGAGAGACACAGAGAGAGAGAAGGAGAATAAATTTGCTTTTCCTATTTGAGAGTAAACCTTTGGACAAAGGCCAGGATTAGCTGTGGAGGGGAAATGGAATAAGGAGCTGCCCTAATCTACTGCAATGCAGAGCCCCACCCCTAGAGGCGGGACAGAGTTTGACTGTGCAGGCCTCACTCAAGTGAGAGCTGAAAAACAGCCCCACCTCTAGCCTGGAATTAAACAGGGAGCGCTGTGTAGGCACCACTCTACCACTCCACTCCAGCTTTCTATGTCAACTTCATTACAGCCTCCATCCTGCTGAATATGAGGGACAATTTCTCAGTGTTTAGATCAGCAGTATTCGACGCCAGTACCTTTTCTTAAAATGCTCTCCTCTCCTGGTTCCCTGACATCACCTCCTGGTTTTCCACCTACCCGACTTTCCTCCTATATAACCTCCACTGCTAATTCTTCTTCCTCCCCCTCCCAGTGTCTATTTCCACACCCTCAGGCTTGCTTCTGGACATTCTTTTCTTCTCCATCTACAATCTCTCCACAGGTATCTCATCTACTCTCATGGTTTGAAATGCCATGGGTTTGCTGATTACATTAGAATTGATATTTCCAGCCCAGTTCTGTCTCTTGAGCAACAACCTTGTAAATCCTACTGCAAACATCTTCAACGCTGCCCCTGCTCTCTCCAAAACTCTTTTCTGCTCAGTCTCTCCAAAATCTCAGCCTTTCAACTTAGGAGGCTCGTCTTGATTCCTCCTTTTCCTTCACTATTCACATATAACTCCTCAGACGGATTTCTTGATATCCCTCACTTCTTTCCATTTCCACTGCCACTAGTCTAATTCAAGCTGCCCTTGTCTGGCACCTGTCCACCTGGGACAGCTTCCTCACAGCCCCTACAACTTTCTCTCGAGTTTATGCACCCATCCATTCACACACAGAAACCAGGGAGATTTAAAAAATATACACTAGTTTCCACTATCATGTCTGTTCTTAGAATCTTTTCCCTGGCCTGCAAGGTTCCTAGATGCCTGGGCCGCTGCCTGCTTCCCTGAGCTCATTTCATGTTCTCTCCTTCATTGTCTCTGTGTGCCAGGTGCACCATCTTCTCTTCTTTTTTGTAGTCACTCAAATTCTTTGCCACAAGGGTCTTTGTACTTACCTTTCTCTCTGGGTTTTTCTCTGGGCTTCAGGAAGTCTAGTGCATTTTCATTCTTTAGACCTCATATAAAATATCACCTTGTCACAAAGGTCTCTCTCAGCCACCCTACAGAGGTTAACCTCTCTCAGATATTGCATAACCATGTTGATTTCCTTGGTAGCACTTATCACAACCTGTAATTATACTATTTATTTTTAAAAAATATTTATTGTCCAGCTCTCCCAGTACAGAGTAAGTCCTATCAGGGAAGAATATTTCTTGTCTTATTTGTTACCGTTTTCCAAGTGTTTAATGTAGCTTCTGGCATGCAACAGGGATTTAATAAGTATTTGTTGAATTAATATTTATCATGTGTATAATTTTCTGAATATCTATTGACACTGGAAGGGTGTTATGAGTAGATAAGGGAGCATAATAGAAGATGTCTGCCCTGCTGCTGTACCTGTGTTTAGTCATACCAAAGTTATATCTTTTAGAATGTGAACTGCTAGAAAGTAAAACCCCTCTATGTGCATACACAGGAATGGGTGTAATGGAAGGCTTAATAAATACCCTTTAACCATAATAACGGTGCTTTGTAGTCAGTTATATTGGGTAGCTATAAATACAGAATGGCAAATCAACCTTTTGAGAAGGAACTTAAAAGTGTGTATGACTAGTTTAATTTTGATTGGTAGCCTGTGGATCAGTTGTGAATCTTTTTTTATGCTATTGGTTCTATTCACATCTCACGATCAAAGACTTTTTAAGTTTATTTGTTTAATTTTAATTTTGCTTTTTTATTTCAATAGGTTTTTGGGGAACAGGTGGTGTTTGGTTACATGGATAAGTTCTTTACTGATTTCTGAGATTTTGGTGCACCCATCACCTGAGCAGTGTACACTGTACCCAGTGCGTAGTCTTTTATCCCTCACTCTCCTCCTATCCTTTCTCTTGAGTCCCCAAAGTCCATTGTGTTATTATTATGCTGTCCTCATAGCCTAGCTCCTACTTATGAGTGAGAACATATGATGTTTGGTTTTCCGTTCCCAAGTTACTTCACCTAGAATAATGGTCTCCTATTCCGTCTAGGTTTCTGCTGCAAATACCATTATTTCATTCCTTTTAATGGCTGGGTAGTATTCCACTGTATATGCTAATATATGCCACTTTTATTTATCTGTTTGTTGATTGATGGGCATTTGGGGTGGTTCCGTATTTTTGCAATTATGAATTGTGCTGCTATAAATATGTGTGTGCAAGTATCTTTTTTGCATAATGACTTCTTTTCCTCTGGGTACATGCCCAAGAGTAAGATTGCTGGATCAAATGGTACAGCTACTTCTAGTTCTTCAAAAAATATCCACAATGTTTTCCATAGTGATTGTACTAGTTTACATTCCCATCAGCAGTGTCAAAGTGTTCCCTTTTCACTGCATCCACACCAACATCTATTACTTTTTGCTTTTTTGATTATGGCCATTCTTGCAGAAGTGAGGTGGTATTGCATTGTGGTTTTGATTTGCATCTCCTGGGTAATTAGTAATGTTGAACATTGTTTCATTTGTTTGTTGGCCATTTGTATATCTTTTTTTGAGAATTGTTTATTCATGTTGTTAGCCTAGTTTTTGATAAGACTGTTTGTTCTTTTTTTGCTGATTTGTTTGTATTCCTTTTAGATTCTGGATATTAGTCCTTTGTCAGATCTATAGATTGTGTGGATTGTCTGTTTATTCTGCCGATTATTTCTTTTGCTGTGCAGAAGATTTTTAGTTTAATTAAGTTCCATCTATTTATCATTGATTTTGTTTTATTTGCTTTTGGGTTCTTGGCCATGAAGTCTTTGCCTAAGCCAATGTCTAGAAGAGTTTTTCCGATATTTCCTTCTAGAATCTTCATGGTTTCAGGTCTGAGATTTGTCTTTGATCCATCTTGAGTTGATTTTTGTATAAGGTGAAATATGAAGATCCAGTTTAATTCTTCTACATGTGGTTGCCAATTTTCCCAGTACAATACTTTTTTTACTTTGAGACAGAGTCTCACTCTGTTATCCAGGCTGGAGTGCAGGGATGTGATCTCAGCTCACTGCAACCTCTGCCTCCCAAGTTCAAGCAATTGTCGCCAGCACCATTTGTTGAACAGGGTGTCCTTTCCCTATTTTATGTTTTTGTTTGCTTTGTCAAAGATCAGCTTACTGATCAAAGCCAAGTATTTGTTTTTTTTTCTGGGTTCTCTATTTTGTTCCATTGGTCTATATAACTATTTTTATACCAGTACCATGCTGTTTTGGTGACTATGGCTTTATAGCATAAACTCAGGTAATGTAATGCCTCCAGTTTTGTTCTTTTTGCTTAAAATTGCCTTGGCCTTGCAGGCTATTTTTTGTTTCATATGAATTTTGGGATTGTTTTTTCTAGTTCTGGGAATAATAATGGTGATAATTTTTGTTTGTTTGTTTGGAGTGCAGTAATGCAGTGGTGTGCTGGTGTGCAGTGGTACAATCTTAGCTCACTGCAACCTCTGCCTCCCGGGTTGAAATGATTCTCCTGCCTCAGCCTCTAGGGTAGTTGGATTATAGGCACATGCTATCCCACCCAGCTAATTTTTGTATTTTTAGTAGAGGCGAGGTTTCATCATGTTGGCCAGGCTGGTCTTGCACTCCTGACCTCAAGTGGTCTGCCTGCCTCAGCCTCCCAAAGTGCTGGGATTACAGGTGTGAGCCACCTTGCCCAGCTGTTGGTGGTATTTTGATGGAAATTGCATTGAATTTGTAGATTGCTTTTGGCAGTATGATAATTTCACAAGATTGATTCTAAGCATCCATGAGCATGGGATGTGTTTCCATTTGTTTGTGCCATCTATGATTTCTTACAGCGGTCTTTTGTAGTCTTCTTTGTAGAGGTCTTTCACCTCATTAGTTAAAGATATTCCTAAGTATTTCATTTGTTTTGCAGCTATTGTAAAAGGAGTTGAGTTCCCCATTAGATTTTCAGCTTGGTCACTGTTGGTGTATAGCAGGGCTACTGATTTGTGTACATTAATTTTGTATCTGGAAATTTTGCTGAATTTTTTTTGTCAGTTCTAGGAGCTTTTTGGATGAGTCTTTAGGGTTTTCTAGGTATACAATTATGTTATTAGCAAATAGTGACAATTTGATTCCCTCTTTACCAATTTGGATACCCTTTACTTCTTTCTCTTATCTGATTGCTCTGGCTAGGACTTCCAGTTCTATGTTGAATAGAAGTGGTGAAAGTTGTCATTCTTGTCTTGTTCCAGTTCTCAGTGGCAACATTTTCAACTTTTCCCCATTCAGTATAATGTTGGCTGTGGGTTTTTCGTAGATGGCTTTTATTACTTTAATGCATATCCTTCTATGCTGATTTTGTTGAGGATTTTAATCATAAAGGGAAGCTGGATTTTGTCAAATGCTTTTCTGCATCTGTTGAGATGATCATGTGATGTTTGTTTTAATTCTGTTTATAAGGTTTATCTCATTTATTGACTTGTGTATGTTAAACCATCCCTGAATCCCTGGTATGAAACCCACTTGATCATGGTGAATTGTCTTTTTGATATGCTATTGGATTCTGTTAGCTGGTATTTTTTGAGGATTTTTGCATCTATATTCATCAGAGATATTGATCTGTAGTTTTCCTCCTCCTCTTCTTCTTCTTCTCCTCCTCCTTCTCCTCCTCCTTCTCCTTCTCCTTCTCCTTCTCCTTCTTCTTCTTCTTCTTTCTTATTCCTCTTCTTATTCCTCTTCCTCCTCTTCTCCTCCTCCTTCTCCTCCTCCTTCTCCTCCTCCTTCTCCTCTTCTTCTTCTTCTTCTTCTTCTTCTTCTTCTTCTTCTTCTTCTTCTTCTTCTTCTTCTTCTTCTTCTTTCTTCTTCTTCTTTTTCTTCTTCTTCCTTTGTTTTTTTTATTATGTCCTTTCCTGGTTTTGGTATTAGGATGATACTGAGGAAACAGTACAATCTAGGAAGAATTCCCTCTTTCTCTGTCTTTTGCAGAAATGTCAATAGGAGTGGTACCAAGTTTTCTTTGTCTGATAGAATTCAGCTATGAATCCATCTGATCTTGGACTTTTTTTTATTGGTAACTTTTAAATTACCATTTCAATCTTCCTGCTTGTTACTGGTGTGTTCAGAGTTTCTATTTCTTCCTGGTTTAATCTAGAAGTGTTGTATATTTCCAGGAAGTTATCCATCTCCTCTAGGTTTTCTAGTTTATGCATGTAAAGGTGTTCATAGTATCCTTGAATTATCTTTACTGTTTCGGTGGTATTGGTTGTGATATCTCCTGTTTCATTTCTAATTGAGCTTACTTGGATTTTCTCCCTTCTTTTCTTGTTTAATCTCACCAGTCATCTACCAATTTCATTTATCTTTAGAAAGAACCAGCTTTTTATTTTGTTGATCTTTTGGATTTTTGTTTGTTTTGAACTGAATGATAGAAATGACACAACCTATCAAAAGTTTTATTTATTATTGTTTGTTTCAATTTCATTTAGCTCTGATCTTGGTTATTTCTTTTTTTCTGCTGGGTTTGGGTTTGGTTTGTTCTTGCTTCTCTAGCTCTTTGAGGTGCAACCTTGGATTGTCTATTAGTGCTCTTTCAGACTCTTTTATATAGGCATTTAATGCTATGAACTTTCCTCTTAGCATCACCTTTGCTGTGTCACAGAGGTTTTGATTGCTTGTGTCATTTTTATCATTCAGTTCAAATAGTTTTTTAATTTCCATCTTGATTTCATTGTAGACCCAACAGTCATTCAGGAGCTCGTTATTTAATTTCCATGTATTCGCATGGTTTTGAGGGCTCCTTTTGGCATTGATTTCCGATTTTATTCCACTGTTATCTGAGAGAGTACCTGCTATGATTTCAATTTTCTTAAATTTGTTGAGACTTGTTTTATGATCTGTCATATGGTCTATCTTGCAGAATGGTCTATGTGGTGATGAATCAAGTGTATATTCTGCAGTTGTTGGGTAGAATGTTCTACAAATATCTGTTAAATCCATTTGTTCTAGGCTATAGTTTAAATCCATCGTTTGTTGACTTTCTGTCTTGATGACCTGCCTAGTGCTTTCAGTAGAGTACTGTTCCCTCATTATTGTTGTGCTGCTGTCTATCTCATTTCTTAGGTCTAGTAGTAATTGTTTTATAAATTTGGGAGCTCCAGTGTTAGATGCATACAGATTTAAGACTGTGATGTTTCCTTGTTGAACTAGTCCTTTTGTCATTATATAATGCCCCTCTTTATCTTTTTTAATGACTGTTGCTTTAAAGTTTGTTTTGTCTAATAATAGCTATTTCTGCTTGCTTTTGTTGTCCATTTGCCTCAAATATCTTTTCCTACCCCTTTACCTTAAGTTTATGTGAGTCCTTATGTGTTAGGTAAGTCTCTTGATGACAACAGATACTTGGTTGGTGAATTCTTATCCACCCTGCCATTCTGTATCATTTAAGTGGAACGTTTAGGCCATTTATAGCCAACATTAGTATTGAGCTGTAAGATACTATTCTATTCATTTGCTATTTGTTGCCTGAATATTGTGGGTTTTTAAAATTGTATTGTTGTTTTATAGTTCCTGTGAGATTTATGCCTTAAGGTTCTATTTTGGTGTATTTTGAAGATTTGTTTTGAGATTTAGAGCTCCTTTTAGCAGTTCTTCTAGTGCTTGCTTGGTAGTAGTGAATTCTCTCAGCATTTGTTTTTCTGAAAAAGACTGTATCTTTCCTTCATTTATGAAGCTTAGTTTCACTGGATACAAAATTCTTGGCTGATAATTGTTTTATTTAAGAGGCTGAAGATAGGACCCCTATCCCTTCTATCTTGTAGAGTTTCTCTGAGAAATCTGCCATTAATCTGATAGGTTTTCCTTTGTATCTGGTACTTTCGTCTTACAGCTCTTAAGATTCTTTCCTTTGTCTTGACTTTAGATAACTAACTGTGTGCCTAGGTGATAATCTTTTTCTGATGAATTTCCCAGGTGTTCTTTGAGCTTCTTATATTTGAATGTCTATATCTCTAGTAAGGCCAGGGAGGATTTCCTTGATTATTCCCTCAAATATGTTTTCCAAATTTTTAGATTTCTCTTCTCCTTGGGAAAACCAATTATTCTTAGGTTTGATTGTTTGACATAATTCCAAACTTCTTAGAGTCTTTGTTCATTTTTTATGACTTTCTTTTCTTTGTCTTTGTTGGATTGGGTTAATTAAAAAACTTTGTCTTAGATCTCCAAAGTTCCTTCTTCTGCTTGTTTGATTCTACTGCTGAGACTTTCCAGTGCATTTTGCAATTCTCTAAGTGTATCCTTCATTTCCAGAAGTCATGACTTTTTAAAATATATGCTATCTATTTCACTGGTGATTTTTAAATTCGTATCCTGTATCTTTTTTATTTTTTATTTTTTTAAGTTTGACTTCACCTTTCTCTAGTGCCTCCTTGATTGGCTTAATAGTTGACCTTCTGATTTTTTTTCTGGCAATTCAAAAATTTTGTCTTGGTTTGGATCCATTGTTGATGAGCTAATGTGATCTTTTGGAGGTGTTAAAGAACCTTGTTTTGTCATATTACTAGAATTGTTTTTCTGGTTTCTTCTCATTTGGGGTGACTATGTCAGAGGGAAGATCTGGGCCTCAATGGCTGCTGTTCAGATTCTTTTGTCCCATTAGGTGCTCCCTTGACGTAGTGCTCTCTACCCTTTCCCCTAGGGATGCGTCTTCCTGGGAGCCAAATTGCAGTGATTGTTATTTCTCTAATGGATCTAGCTACCCAATGGAGCTACCAGGCACCGGGCTGGTACTGTGGAGTATCTGCAAAGAGTCCTGTGATGTGATTCATCATCAAGTCTCTCAGGCATGAATACCAGCACCTGTTAAAATGGAGGTAGCAGGGGAGTGAAATGGACTCTGTGAGGGTCCTTAATTGTATTTTTGTTAAGTGTGCTGGTTTTGTGTTGGTTGGCCTCTAGTCAGGAGGTGACACTTTCAAGAACTCACCAGCTGTAGTTACATAGGGAGGATCAGATAGGTGGTGGGTGGGGCCATATAGCTCCCAAGAGATTGTTTTTTGTCTTTGGCTATCAAGGTGGATAAAGAAAGATCCATAAGGTGGGGGCAGAATTAGGTGTGTCTTTGCTCAGACTCTCCTTGGGTGGGGCTTGCTGCAGCTGCTGTGGGTCATGGGGATGGGGTTCCTAGGCAAATAAAGTTGTGCTCCCGGGGGAGTACAGCTGCCTCTGCTGTGTCACACAGGTCACCAGGAAAGTGGGGAAAGCCAGCAGCCACAGGCCTCACCCAGCTCCCATGCAGCCCACAGCCCAAAAGGCTGGGCTCACTGCGACGGTTCCCCCCTAACAGCACCAAGTTTATTTCCAGGCAGATAATTGGCAGGCTGGGAACTTGACACAGGCTACAAGCCTCCAAACTAAGAAAGCAAGCCAGCTCAGAGTTCCTTGGCTGTCCCACGGAGCCTGCAGTAGCAACATCTCCTTCAGAGGGTCAGCGGATTCTCTTCGTTATACTGCTATGTTCCTGTGATAGTTCTTGGAGCAAAAGTTCATGATTTCGGTCTCCACAGTCTTCTTTGTTCATCTGAGTGGGAGCTGCAAGTTAATCCGGCCTCCTACCTGCCATTTTTCCCTTGGCTAATTTTTAATTTTTTTGTAGAGACAAGGTCTCGCTATGTTGCCCAGGCTGGTCTCAAATTACTGGGCTCAAGCAATTCTCCTGCCTTGGCCTTCCAAAGTACTGGGATCACAGGCTTGCCACCAGCACTGCCACCTCTAACCTCACCAAAAGAACATTTTTAGGTTTTCAATAAGGCTTTTGAAACAATTACAATTTCATGTATTCATTTTGTCTTTTAAGGAGAAACAGTAACAAATGAAGAGCAAAAGCCAACATGACAGACAACTTCTGCCAGGGCTTGCAAGAATCCCGCCTCTTGGTATACCTGTCCTTGTGGCACCCCCTCCCCATATGTGTGAGCTGGACTTGATGGCATGTTTCTGGTGAGTGAAACATGGCAAAGATGATGAAATTAAGTTTGGAAAGTGAGTGGCGTCTGTCTTGTTTGCATTCTCTTTGGCTCTTCTCATGTGCTTGCTCTGATGGAACAAACTGGAGAGGCCCATGTAGCATGGAACTGAAGATAAACTGCAGCCAACCACCATCAAAGAACTGAGACCCTTGGTCTAACAGTTCTTGAGGGACTAAATCCTGTCAACAGTTGCCTCAGTGAGCTTGAAAGCAAATCCTTCTCCAATAAAGCCTTAACATGAGAAATTAGCCCTTGATGACACCTTGATTGAAGCTTTTTGAGAGGCTCTGACACAGAGGACTCAGGTAGGCTAAGCCTCAATTCTTGATGCACAGAAACAATGGGAAAATAAATGTACATTGTATTAAGCTAAATTTTGTGGTAATTTGTTATGCAGAAATAGAGACCTAATACAGCATACTTTTATAACAGTATTAAGGGGC
This sequence comes from Sapajus apella, assembly GCF_009761245.1. Classification (NCBI taxonomy): domain Eukaryota; kingdom Metazoa; phylum Chordata; class Mammalia; order Primates; family Cebidae; genus Sapajus; species Sapajus apella. The sequence continues at coordinate 14,336,034 of NW_022436975.1, forward strand.
TTGGATAAAAATATTAATTAAAAGTCCATTTTGTGCTACATCTTTATCTTATTATATCATTATTATTCAGATCAACCCTGTTATTCCACTTGAAATTTTTAAGAAATATATTTAGGGGTACATGTGTAGATTTTTTTACATGCATATATCACATAGTGGTGAAGTCTTGTTAACTTTTGACTGGCATTTTAACTGACTTTAACAGAGTCAGCATAAGCAGTTATTTCGTCTTTAGATTTCCATTTAGGCTTGTGCCAGTTATAAATTTATTGCCTGTCAGTTCCAAATTCATATTTTAATACCTTCTCTGCTATAATGGACAGACTGCCTTTACACATTTCTTCCTGACAGTGAACATGATGTTAAGCTTTCTCATAAAGGATGGGGACAGAGACTCCAGGATTTTCCCGTTGTTTCTGCTGGCTGCACTAGGGGAGCGAACTTCAATGGTGGTCTGCCCTAGCCATAAGTCCAGAATGCATCGTCCCTGAGTTGCTGGTCCACAGTCCTAAGACAGGCAGAAAGCAACCCTGTATGGTTCAGGCAAGCTGTAGCTGATGGGCAGACACACAGGCCTGCAAAAGGAGTGAGTGAGCCTGCAGCCCTGGCCTAGCCTGATGGTCACAGACACTGCGCTATAGGCACCCTGCCCAAACGGAACCCCAATAGCTCCCTCTGCTTTTCTACTCCCCGCATCCCAGCTTTGTCTCCAAAAGCTCTCCTAACACAGTCACTGGGCCCTCCAGACCTCTTTCCTAAATTGGTGCCCTCACACTCCTTTTGCAGGCCTGTGTGCCTGCCCATCAGCTGCAGCTTGCCTGAACCACACAGGGTTGCTTCCTGCCTGCCTTAGGGCTGTGGACCAGCAAACTTCTCTGTCACCTGGTAGACTGCAACAACAACATCTCCAATGCGGACTAAACCTTGGGAAGGGGACCCGTTCAGTGTTTTTTTTTCCTTGAGGACTCTTCTTTGGCTCTAGAGTACTGTGTAGAATTTTCTTACTTATGAAAGTTACCCTTAAATCAGTGCTTTGTAACTCTATTAAGTTTTTTGAGGCTGCTCTGTAGTTTTTCAACACTGGCATATTGTGGCCCCTTTCTCCAATGATTCAAAGAAGCAGCAGGATAGAGAGACAAATACCTAGGGCAGAGAATCAGGAAGCTAAAGACCTTCGGTTTGGTAATCAATTTACTGTATAAGGTCAGGCAGGCCATTCATTTCTTCAGCATACAGGTATGGAGAATCTATTTTGCCCTTGCTGTTACACTAAATGCAAGAACTGCTACTATGAATAAGACAATCCCCATTTGCCTTCAAGGAACTCAGTACTTGGGAGAAGAGAGAGAAGACTGATATGAAAGAAACTATTAAAATATAACATGGGTATTTCAGTAACTGACATAGGTACAAAGATAGTCCAGAGGAGGAGAAGGAATCCAGTAATTGTTCCTGGAAAAGGGAGGAAGACTTTATAGAGGAGATGACATGGCTTGGCTCTGTGTCTCCACCCAAATCTCTTCTCAAATTGTAATTCCCACTTGTCAAAGGGGGGACCTGATGGTAGATAATTGGATCATGGGGGCAGTTTTTCCCATGCTATTCTACTAACAGTGAGTGAGTTCTCACAAGAGCTGATGATTTTGAGGTGTGGTACTTCCTTGCTCTTCCTTTCTCTCCTGCTGCCATGTAAGATGTGTCTTGCTTCCCCTTTCACCTTCTGCCATGATTTGTAAGTTTCCTGAAGCCTCCCCACCCATTTGGAACTGTGAGTCAATTAAACCTCTTTTCTTAATAAATTACCCAGTCTCAGGTACTCTTTATAGCAGTGTGAAAATGAACTAATACAGAGCATTGGAACTGGCAGTCTGGGGTACTCCTATAATAATAACCTGAAAGTATAGAAGCAACTTTGGAACTGGGTAACAGGCAGAGGTTGGAACAATTTGGAGGGCTCAGAAGACAGAAAGATGTGGAAAAGTTTTGATCTTCCTAGAGACTTGTTGAATGGTTTTGATCAGAATGCTTATAGTGATATGGACAATGAATTCCAGGCTGAGGTGATCTCAGATGGAGATGAGAAACATTGGAAAGTGGAGTAAAGGTCACTCATGCTATGCTTTAGCAAAGAGATTGGCAGCATTTTGCCCCTGCCCTAGAGATTTGTGGAACTTTAAACTTGAGACAGATGGTTCAGGGTATGTAGTGGAAGATATTTCTATGCAGCAAAGCATTTAAGACATGACCTGGTTTATTCTGAAAGTGTTCCATTATATGAATTCACAAAGAGATGGTTGGAAACTGGAACTTATGTTTAAAAGGGAGGCAGAACATAAAGGTTTGGGAAATTTGCAGCCTAACCATGTGGTAGAAAAGAAAAAAAAAGCAAAAAACATTTTCTAGGGAGGAATTGAAGCCTGCTGCAGAAATTCACATAAGTATCAAGGGGCTGAATGTTAATAGCCAAGACAATGGGGAAAATGTCTTGAGGCAATGTCAGAGAGCTTCATGGTAGCCCTTCCTATCATAGGCCTGGAGGCCTAGGAGGAAAAAATGATTTTGTGGGTGGGACCCAAGACCCTGCTACTTTGTGCAGCCTTGGCCCTCTGCATCCCAGCTGCTTCAGCTTCAGCTGTAGCTAATAGGGGCCAAGGTACAGCTCAGGCCATTGATTCAGAGAGTGCAGGCCCCAAGTCTTGGTGGCTTTCACATTGTGCTGATCTTGTGGGAGCACAGAAGTCAAGAACTGAGGTGTGGGAACCTCCACCTATATTTCAGAGGATTTATGGAAATGCCTAGATGTGTAGGCAGAAATTTGCTGTAGGGGTGGAGCCCTCATAGAGAACCTCTGCTAGGCAGTGCAGAAGGGAAATGTGGGGTTGGAGCCCCAACACAGAGTCCCCACTGGGGCACTGCCTAATGGAGCTGTGAGAAGAGGGCCACCACTCTCCAGATCCCAGAATGGTAGACACACTGACAACTTGCACCATGAGCCTGGAAAAGCTACAGGCACTCAATGCCAGCCTGTGAAAACAGCTTCAGGGACTGTATTTGCAGAGCCTCTGCAGAGCCTCAGGGGTGGAGCTGCTCAAGGCCTTGGGAACCCAGCTCTTGCATTGGTGAGCCCTGGATGTGACAAAAGGAGTCAAAGGAGAGCTTTTTTTTCCTTCCTTCCTTCCTTCCTTCCTTCCTTCCTTCCTTCCTTCCTTCCTTCCTTCCTTCCCTCTTCTTTCTTTCTTTCTCTCTCTGTTTCTTTCTCTCTCTCTTTCTTTCTTTTTTTCTTTCTTTCGAGTTGGAGTCTTACTCTGTCACCCAGGCTGGAGTGCAGTGGTGTGATCTCAGCTCACTTCAACCTCTGCCTCTTGGGTTCAAGAGATTCTACTCAATCTGTTGAATAGTTGGGATTACAGGTGTCTGACACCATGCCTGGCTAATTTTTGTATTTTCAGTAGAGATGAGTTTTTTTCCATGTTGGTCAGGCTGGTCTTGATCTCAGGTGACCCACCTGCCTAGGCCCCCCAAAGTGCTGGGATTACAGCTGTGAGCCATTTCACCCAGCCTAGGATATCATTTTACAGGTTTAAGATTTATTGACTGTCCTGCTGGGTTTTGAAGTTGCATGGGGCCTGTGGCCCCTTTGTTTTGGCCATTTTTTTTTCCATTTGGAACAGGAACATTTTCTTAGCTGCAAAATGAAAGTGCTGGACTAGAGACCTCTAGGTTAGAGTCTCTAAGTGCCTTAGCCTACAATGTTCTCAGGGATAAGACTCTAGAGCCTTATTTTAATGACCCATTAGCCTTTAATATTCTTTTCCTCATGAGATTTTATAAGTTTAGGAGGACAAAATATGTATGTTTCCCAAGAAAAGAGGATACGCAGTTGGGTTATGACTAATTTCTGGATGTCACTTGCTTATGAGTTCTGGGAGTTTGGGATGTTGATGATGGTGAGGTGTAGAATGTACACTGATGGGGAAAGACTAGGTGTCTTCCACTGGATAAATGCTTAAGAAAGATGAGGTTCATGGGGGTGGGTAGCTTTTGACCCGTCTTGCTGATGTTGAATCAATTTAATAACAGTGGCCTACTGTGAATATTGCTGAGTCGATGTATTAGTCTATTCTCACATTACTGTAAAGAAATGCCTGAGACTGGGCAATTTACAAGAAGAGATTTAATTGGCTTGCAGTTTTATAGGCTGTACAGGAAGCATAGTAGTGTCTGTTTCTGAGGAGGCCTCAGGAAGCTTCCAATCATAGTAGAAGGAGAAGGGGGAGCAGGTATGTCACATGGTGAAAGCAGGAACAAGAAGAACAAGAGGGGAGGTGTCACATAGTTCCTTCTTTTTTTCTTTTTTGAGATGGAGTTTTGCTGTGTTGCCCAGGCTGGAGTGCAGTAGCATGATCTCGGCTCACTGCAACCTCCCCGTCCTGGGTTCAAGCAGTTCTCCTGCCTCAGTCTTCTGAGTAGCTGGAATTACAGACACCCACCATCACGCCCAGCTAATTTCTGTATTTTTAGTAGAGAGGAGGTTTCACCATGATGGCCAGGCTGGTCTTGAACTCCTGACCTCTGGTGATCTGCACATCTCAGCCTCCCAAAGTGCTAGGATTACATATGTGAGCCGCTGTGCCCAGTCAGAGCCACCACGTTCAGCCACACACGCTTTTAAATGACCAGATCTCACAAGAACACATTCACTATCATCAGGACAGTTCTAAGAGGGATGGTGCTAAACCATTCATGAAAAATCTGCCCTTATGATCCAATTACCTCCCACCAGGCCCCACCTCCAACATTGGGGATTACATTTCAATATGAGATTTGGGCAGGGACACACTTCCACATTTTATGACCTGGTGACTTGAAGCCAGATAGCTGTGGTTGTGACAGTTTGTTACATGTTAAGCCATCCCTGTGGCCAATTGACTTAACAAGAGACTCATGGCAGTGGAACAGAAAAAGCCCAGATTTTGAACTTATCTATGACTGCAAATCCCTGTTCTCCCATTTGACACTGGTCATATTCTTCGCATCACCCCATGCCTCAGTCTTTTCATCTTAAAATAGAGAAATAAATACCTGTTTCATAAAATTGCAACTTAATTGAAATTACATATTGAGAATACCTTTTATAGAGTAGGGACTCAACAAAAAATAAGTTGAGATTATTATTAATCAAGGTATTTCAAGGTCAGTCCTCCGTTTCTAAAGGAGGAGGGAGGCAGGTTGAATGAATGACTAGATGAAGGTTGATGTAAAATTTTAAAGGATATAGGTTATTTGGCTGATACTAAACTGAATTCAACTTTTATATTAATTTTGCTCTACAGACTTGCTGCTGTATTAAAACGTCTTTCCACAGTATTCTTACTTCTCATCCATTGTTCTCTAAATCTTTAACGTTGTCATTCTTAATTCCCTGCTGACATCTTATGCTAACCCATAGCCTCAGAGTATGTCCATTGTAATTACTTTCCTAAGATATTTGGTGACAAATTTGATTTCATTATAAATTGTTGAATGGTTGCTGAAACCAATTCTATTGACCTTGATCTTTTGAGAAATTGATATCAGAAATTGATATCCTTCTTTTTTTTTTGCTTGTCTTCATGGTGTTCTAACAATTACTGAGATTTATTAAGGTGCTTTAAAAATTGTTCCTTCTATGTTGGAAACATAACATCGAGTCTTTTGTAACTTCAAAGATATGGAAGCTTTTGTTGTTGTTTTACAAAAGTCAGCTTTTTTGAAATTGAACAACTTTACTTTTAGGAGAAACTTTTCCCTTAACAGATTATCTAGGATTTCGTATACGCTATAAAATGCTTAGAAAATCAGTTGGTAGACATATCAGCTTAAAAGGTTTTCAAGCACATAGGAATGTTCTGAGTTGTGTGCTTGATAATCAACATTGGCAATGGGTTATTTCTAAAAGAGGGAAAAGAACAAGGAAAGGAAAAAGAAAAGAAAAATTACAAAACTAAAAATGTCCTCATATTTTGAACTAAAGTTGTTTAAGTGTTTGATATTATTATATACATATAAGTGTGTGTGTGTGTGTGTGTGTGTGTGTGTGTGTGTGTATTGTAGGGACGGAGTCTCACTTTGCCTAGGCTGAATTTAAAGCCCTAGGTTCAAGTGACCCTCCCATCTTAGTCTCCCAAGTAGCTGGGACTGCAGGCAAATGCTACCATGCCTAGCTCTCTGATATATCAGAGAAAGCAATTAATGTTGAATCTTAAGTGACTAGCAAATGAAGTAGTCAGCTGATGTGATGTGAGTCTGAAAAGGCTGATTACCAAAGCCACTGTCAATTTCTCTCTTTCTCTGTCTCTCCCTGTCACCCTTTCCACCTCCATCTTTTTATTTCTTTTCTCTTTTTAAATTTTTTACATTTATTTAAACTTTTTCTTTATATATATGCACACATACACACAAACACATGTCCATTTACATAAATGCTTAAATGGGATGGTATCATAAATTTTTTAGGGCTATAATTTCTTTATCTTTGTTTGCCTCTTTTTGCCACTCTCCTTTCCTCTTCTCCAAATCTAACAGGCCTTACCTCTTATGAATCTGTTTTTCTTCGTGCTCTATAATTACAAATAAGCTATATACATATATATATATGCACACACACATGCACACATACACACACATATATATAGACACACAGTCATATATGCACAACTATGCCAATAGAGGCAATTTTGCAGTTGTTTTAAAAAATGAGATTGTTATTTCTACTCCTCTCCATTTTCTTTTTCTCAAAGAAACTTCAACAAAATCTCTCCAAGTATCTAGTAAAATTCAAACTCATTTTAAGAGATGCATACTTCATGATGTAAATTAATCTTAATATATATTTCAAAATAGTTAGAGAATAATTTGAGTGATTCTAGCATAAAGAAGAGACAAAAATTTAAGTGAGATATCCCAAGTACACTGATTTAAACTTTACAAATTAGATGAATGTATTAAATTATCAGATGTACTCCAAAACTATGTACATTTCTTATGCATCAGTAAAAATGGTTTAAAAGGGAAAATTAGCATATCTCTTTGCTACATATGTACTTAGGTCTATTTATTTTTGAGTGATGTAGTTTATTTCACTGATTTATTATTTTTAATCTATTTTCATGTGAACACAATAGCAACTGTATTACAGTGACTTTATAGTCTATCCCTCATTGTCATTAGAGATTTTAAAATACTTTTTTTGGGCTATTCTGGATATTTACTCTTTCACATGAAGCTTAAGATAGCTGTATTGAGATAAAAGATTCTTTTGGGATACTAATTAGAATTGCATTGATTTACATATTACTTTTGGGAAAAATGACACTTTTGTTATTAACTTCCCATTCAACAATGATACAACTTTGCGTTTGTTCCAATTTTGCTTTATGTCTTCTAACAAGATTTACACTGTTCTTCATTTATGTGCTGTGTTTGTATTGTTACTATGCTATAGTTCTTACCATTTCTGTGAAATGAATAGTCTTCCATTTGCATTTGTAACTGTTTATTATTACCACAGAGAAAAGCTATTGATAATACATTGTATCCAACAGGTATGATAACTTCAGTGAGCATATGAACATATTGACTATTCATTCAACAACTATGAAGCACTTTTTTAAGAACTAGGGATATAGCAGTTGGCAAAACATGCAACCCCCCTGTCCTAGATCAGAGGGGAAAATATGGTTTCAGTCATTGCGAATGAGAAACATGATTGGCTAAAGGAACAAACTCAGAATATTTATTTGACTTCATGGTGTCCTGGAGGACATGACAAAATGATAGTGAACCAAGGTGCTGATTCTCCTTCACTTTTCGGAATTCTCTGTGCCACCTTCAGAGGTTTCTGCAATGTCCCCTCAGTGCCCCTCTATTTCTCCACTATATCTTTTCTTTGATGCATCACATGCTCTCAGAGTTTATGTGCTCTGAGACAAAGCTTTTAATTTACAAAGTTAGGACACATAAAAAATCCCTGTATTGCCATTTTGAACCCAAGAAGAAATATAACAGACAACAGCACTGTTATTTATCCAAGCTTTCTAGAAAGCAATTATTTAATTACTATGTCAATGTTAGCTCCTTTATCTACATATCTACAGACTTCTCATGGATTTTCAATATAAAGCAGCGTTGAGTGCGTTGTTAAAATCTAAATAGGTTATCATTAGCCTGGTGTTCCTGTGTACTCATTCAGTTCTGTCAAAAGACGTGATGTGATCTGATGTGGTTCAGGCTCTTATAAATGTGTACTAATAATTTGACATCATGTCCCTTTCTCCAAGATAGACAAAATTAATTTCTTCATTGCATTTTCAAATAATTTTGAGATATCAAGATACAAGTCATCTTAGGGATTAACAATGGTCTCTGTCTCTTCTGGAATTTGACTCACATTATTTTCTGTGGCTCTGGAATAGTTCTTTTGATGACGATAATCAATCATAGGTATCTTTTTCAATAATTTGCTGCCTCATAATCCTGATAAGATTGTTAATCTTTATTATTGCCTGTCTAGACTCTCATATCTGGGGGTTGATTATGACAAACCCGAACTGTACATTAATTTCTCTCTAGTTTGTTTTCAAGCTTAATAACTCAAATTTAGAAACCAATTTCTGTTTATATGCCCCTAGAACAAGACTGTTACACTGAATTGTTTCAGAGGCTCCATGTACATAGTAACTGGTGATTAATAAAGGATGCTTTAAGTGATTCAGCTATTCAACTTTTGTGGGGCTAAATATAGATAAGGGATGAATTATGTGGTAGATGAAGGTACTGAGTACCTGATAATCATGTTTATCGTGAGTAGGAAACACTCAGGCATTACAATCATGCCAGTTGGTACACCCTGATCTTATCCTTCTTCATATTGCACAAAACCACGTACCCTCTCTGTATTATAACTATAATATGATGTTTTATCATACTTTTCTTGTTGCTGTTGGACTCTCCCAGCCTGCCTTGTTTTCCTTAAACATAGACATTGCCTTGATTTATTACTGACCAATCTTTATTATCTAGCACAGTAGTCAACACAAGCATACATGCAGCACTTAATGAATGTTATTAACTTGCGGATTTGGGGGCTCAAGTCTTGCCGGGCTGTTCTGGGTGGGTTCTGTGGTCACCTGGACTGTGTCATGTCAGTAAGATTAAACTTCTCATGCTCTTTTCCTGCTGAAAAATATCCTAATACAGACCAGTTTAAGGGTAAGCATCTGAGTCAAGTCCTTTGGGAAACCAGAGTGTATGAAACAGTTTCTGAGGAGTCAATGTTAGTTCCTGGGTGGCAAATTACCTCTCATAGGGTTTAGCAGGGGGTAGCCACTGACTGTCTAGATAACACCTGCTTCTAGTTTGGAATGCCCAGAAAGGTAGAGAATTATCAGAATTAGAAAATACCTCTAAATTATGCCACTGTCTCTACTTTGCCGTTTAAATCAGTTATTTAAAGCAGGACTGCCCAATCCTCTGGTTGTGGACGAGTACCAGTCTGTGGCCTGTTAGGAACTGGGCTGCCCAGCAGGAGGCGAGTGGCAGCCCAGCAAACATTACCACCTGAGCTCCACCTCTTGTCAGATCAGCAGCAGCATTAGATTCTCACAGGAGCCTGAACCCTATTGTGAACTAGGTTGTGTGCCCCTTATGAGAGAACCTAACTAATGCTTGAGTATTGAGAAGGAGCAGTTTCATACCAAAACCTCCCCCACTCCCTGTGAAAAAATTGCCTTCCACAAAACAGGGCTCTGGTGCCAAAAAAGGATGGGGACGGCTGATTTAAAGGCATAGATTTAATTCAGTGACTATTTCCCATTCTCCCTATGTTTGAGTATAAATTTCTTACAGTCTTGGCTATTTTGAAAATACCAAGAAATATTACTACAGATCAAATGTGTCCCCTAAAGTTCTTTAATCCTGAATGTGACGGTGTTGAGAGATGGGGCCTAGTACAAGGTGATTAGGTCATGAGGGCTCATGAATAGATGGATGTCATCATGAGGGTGGCTTTGTTGTAAAAGTGAGTTCAGCCATGTCTTGCGTCTGCTCTCTTGTGCTCTATTGCCCTCCATCCTTCTGCCACGGAAAGAAGGCCCTCACCAGAGGTGGCCCCTCTACCTTCGACTTTCCAGCCTCCAGAACTATAAAAAATAACTTTCTTTTCTTTATAAATTACTCCGTCTGTGGAATTCTGTTACAGTAACCCAAAATGGACTAAGACAAATATTTTGCCTTTAAAGAGACAGTACTCATGGTTAGAGTAGTTACAAACTCTTCATAAATGTTTGCATGGGAAAGGTAGAAAGAAGATGATTGATTTGCACTTTTGGTACAAGTTGACTGAAAATTCAGGGTTAGGGAAAAGATACCAACTGTACAGTGTCCTTGCATCTAATCTATTTTGCTGTTTAGGAAAGAAATGCTGGTAATTCCTATTAATAATAGCAATTACCAGCATTTCTATGCTTACTAAGTGTCAGACTCTTTATATACATGCACAGTTAAACCTTAGAACAAATTTGAGAGGTCAGTGTAATTATTCCCATTTTCCAGATGAGGAGAGGAAGTACAGAGCAATTAGGTAACCTGCCAAAAGTCACTTAGCTAATAAGTAGTAAGGCCTAATGTACCTTGGACCCATGGCCACAAGAGTAAAATCCACACTGTTAAACTCTATGGTGTACTAACAAAATACATAAAGTGTGATTAGCAGAGATAATTCCTCCTTGTTTGGGGGTCGTATTCACCAGGCAGGGACCTCGTTCTATGTGTAATTAATAACTCACTATAGAATATATCCAAGTAAAGAATTTCTTTAGATATAAATACTAATATAAACATACATTTTTTGCAGGTAATTATTTTAATTATGTACTTGCATTTTCTTTATGGCAATACATTTAAATTTGCAACAGTATGCACATATCGATAGAGTTTACATTGTTATTTTCCAGAAAAATCATTATAATTAAAAAAAATAGTAGTAGAGAACTACATTTGGCCACCAGATGGCAGCAATGTAGGATTTTGAAAGACTTTCAATTAGAATTACTTTTCCAGAGACCAGATACTTAAATTTCATTAATTCAGCTTGTGCTGTACTAAAATATACATTTACATTATCTTGAAAGAAAAGGTGCATTTCATTTTGACAAAGAGAAAATGAGTTTGAGCTCTGCATTATTGGAAACCTGAATTCAAGAGGCTTTAATATATAGACATATTTATAATAATTAAGATAATACATTTCTTTTTAAAGAATCTAGCGCATTAGTGATAGCACACAGGTGCAATTTCACATACACATGTTTCTTATTCTGTAGCAGGACAGACAAAAACCCGTGTGTGGTTGTACTTGGTTAGCAGTAATGTTGAGTCAGACCATGCCAACAGTACATTTTAATAACACAGAGTCTGATTTAGATTGTTCTCTCTCAGCTAGCCTGAATTCGTGTTTATTTTACTGTATGTCTCAACACAACACCAAATTCAAATATGGTTATAGTGAAAGTAGTAATAATAATAATGATGATAACAACCATATCACATTAAAAGAGTTCTAAATAGTTGACCATGCATTGCCCTATACATTATCTTATTTTACATTAAAAGCTAGTAGCCTAATTTATATATAAATTAGAAACATCTCAGATAATTAGTCCAGGAAGTACTTCTCTAATTCTTACTTTCCTGGGCAATTGTTTGGGGACAATGCTGTTGTATTTAATTAAGAAATTGCTGATTCATGAAAGACAGCATTTTATTACCACTAAACTCACTGGACAATCTCAAAGATGAGAGTTGGGGATTCTTATCTCATGGGGACTCCTGAACCCCGTAGCTGTCCAGTGATGAGATAGAATGGTCTTGGATCAAGATCCATATGGCCTGTTTTTTATCCTAATGTTGTCACTGATGTCACAGTTGTTGGACTGTAATATTCCTGTTTCCTTGCTTTTTAAGCTGAGATATTAAACTAGATAACCTCCCTATCTACCTCCAAAACCTCATGACTTTGCAATGTGGCCCTCCTGACAAACATAAGTGGCACAGTTAGAAATATGTACAGGAAAATAGATGCATAATTTCATGGAAGATCACCTTTGTCCCAAACTCTTGGATGACTGACTCCTAGGGGAATCCCTTTGGTGAAAGTTAATATGTCCCTCTTGTGTAACCATTAGTGAGGTTTTGTAAAGTGACAGACAGCATTCTTGGATTATATTCAATTTTAAAATTACAATTTAAAAAAATTTAAAATCACTTAACTCCACATCTAGTGTCAAACCTAGGACTTAACAGGTTTCCAACACATCTGAGAATTCATTAGCATTCTTTTTCTTTTGTTCTTTGACTTCTCTTGACTTCACGCTCTGTGTACTGATTCTTCCTCAGCCATGCGAGAAGATCTAAAAGTATCTGTCTACAATACTTATTTTTTTAATGCTGAACAATTCCTCTCCCTGGGCTAGTGTTAATTATACTGTCAGGATGCACTGGTAGAGTTAGCTCAGTTAAAAAGAAAGAAGGAAAAAAACTATTGATAACTTGAGGCAAAGTTCTGTGGTTGAGATCACAGCAGAAGCAGTTGGTGGATGGGGAATTAAACTTCTATACGACCCTCTGTATGAATATGTGTAGACGTGTGATGAGCGGTGATTTAGTGAGGTTGAAGGTAAGGTAATCATCTTTTGTTTGCTTGGCTCCAACTCTGAGGCTCTTCAAATGATTTCTATTTCAGGAGATTGTACCTGTCTATCCTTAGGGAATGAGGCAGGCTTTCTCCCATCCTATGTCTGGGGGTTCTACACTGACCTAGGACTCAACCATTCATCCTGTTGTCTCTAAAATCAACTGCTAATGTCCTGCCACTGCTGTGGGGCTGCCACAACTATCTCCAGCTGTGCCACCTTCCTGCTAAGTGGTTTTGACCTATTTCTTTAACCTCCCTGAAACTCAGTTCTATCATCACTACCATTGATAATGCCTACATATAATCATGCATGTAAAGAGCCCTCACGTATCGACTGGTGTGTTACTAAACCTTGTCCTTCCTTTCCTTTTCTTTTCTAACCTCTTCTGTATTATTATTATTATTTTTTTTGAGATGGAGTTTGTCTCTGTTTCCCAGACTGGAATGCAATGGTGCGACCTTGGCTTACTACAACCTCAGCCTCTTGGGTTTAAGCAATTCTCCTGCCTCGGGCTCCCAAGTAGCTGGGAAATATGTACAGGAAAATAGATGCATAATTTCATGGAAGATCACCTTTGTCCCAAACTCTTGGAATATTGTGCACCACCACATCCGGCTACTTTTTGTATTTTTAGTAGAGATGAGATTTTTGTCATGTTGGCCAGGCTGGTCTCAAACTCCTGACCTCAAGTGATTCACCTGACTTGGCCTCCCACAGTGCTGGGATTACTGGCATGAGCCACTGCTCCCGGCCTCTCCTCAAATTCATCTTCCAAGAGTGATAGCAGATATCAAATTGTTGCAGACCAATCGTCCTGAATGCTTCCTCCTCCCTGCTTTGTAGTCTGTCTTTGTATATTGTCCTCCTGTAATGATTCCCAGACTTTAGGACTTGTAAAATTTAAGGAAAGTTTTGAGAGCTGACATACGGCAAATGTTTTATTTAGTAAAATACGTGAAAAAGAAACACCAAAATATCTACCACTTACTGTTACCATTATTTTGTCAAAGGCATGACATCCCAACACTGAAAGGCAGGGAGGATGTCCTGAAATAAAGGAGAGTCTCTAAATGTAATAAATTTAATATGACAGGAATGAAAGCAAAGAAGCTGCCCTTGTTCCACAAGAAAGGAGCTCATGTCACGGGGAGTAAAAGGCCAGGGCATTGTGTCCTGTGCGTGGGGGCAACAGGTAAATTGTCTCTCCCCCAGCACAGACACGCCCCCAACCCCTGAAGCAGCACGAGAGGGTGTGGGGCAGTACATCTGAGGTTAGTGAGCCACTGGCAGGAAAAAATGACAGAGAAAAGATGAAGGGGCAGGAGAGACAAGGAATGAGTTGAATCTAAGAAAACCTGAATAGAGGAGAGTCTGTAGAGTGGAAGAATGATAGACAGGAAAGAGGACATTGAAAAGTTTTGGTGTTTTTTTTTGTTTTTTTTGTCTTAGAGACTGAAGTGAAAAGTAAATCATTTTTCAACAATTTAGGATAATGAACTGATATATACATATATATTTTAATGGAATTTATGAGCAGAAGCCAGCTGCCTTGGCTTTGTACAGTCCACTTTCCTGTTCTGTAAGTATTACTCTGTATTGGCATTATCCTCATTTGCCTTAGATGGATCTGGGTGCGGGTGTGCAGGAAAACTGCCTTAGCATCCAGGCCGTGGGTGGACACAGGTGTCACCATGTTCCTTCAGCCTCAGATCTCACCGGTTCTCCCCACCACCCCCGCTTGACCCCTGGGCAGCTCTCCTGTTCTTGGTGACTGTTAAAATGACTCTACTGTCACCACCACTGCCACTGTTGGCACTACAGATTTGGGGCTCCAACCAGGGCCAAGCTGGGGCAACACTCTCTCCTTCACTTTACAAATTTAGTGTTGTTCTACAGAGGGTTGCTGGGTTTTCAGATTTTAAGTATTCAGAGAGTGTTCCAGGGAGCGCTTGAAAAACACCACTTACAAGTTATCCTTTTTGATGCTTCTGAAAATTTGGGACAGAGTCAGAGCTAACTAGCTCCTAATTCCTGTCTGCCTACCTTTTCTTCTCTTTCAGCATCAACTTTTCAAGTGTAGGTGTCTTAGTTGGGATTTCCTAGGAAACAAACTCTGGGATGGAGATTTGTGTGCGAAGGTTCCCTGGGGCTGGTGTCACGGCGTGCACCTGCAGGGGTGTGAATGTAGCTAAATGGGGTCGTGGAGGTGGACTGTGATGCCAGCTCAGCACAGCTTTCCCTGGACTGAGGGCCTCTGGACAGGGACAGCCCTTTGACCTTTGAGCCACACTGGCCAGAAATTGGATGACTGGATGCAGTCTGCCCTGGGACGGGTGGGGTGTGATCTTGGCCACGTGACTCTCTGACTGAGGCTAATTTTGGGTTGGGTTATAGCTGAGCACTGTCTACTACCAAAGTCCTCAGTACTGGGCTGTGAGGGCTTCAGTCCTACATAAGGTGTCTGCGGGGTGCACATCACACTATCCATGACTAGAAGACTTAGGACTTACCCCTCCTTCCTTTGTTCCCATCCAGGGGTTTATGGCATTTGCAGTGCAGGGTCACTGAAGTTCCACAAATCTCAAAGTCCACAAATATCAAAGTCCACAAATCTCAAAGACCTCATCATAGTTATTTTTTTAAGGAAGCCTACTTGCACCTATGCAAAATGGATTCTGGAGGCTTCAGGGTAATTCCTGAAAGGTCCTTGGGTGGTTTGCTACCCTTGCCAGTTCACATTAATATTTATTCTGACCTTTGTAAAAGGTGAGCTTTACGTGCAGCCTTCAGTTATTGTAATCTCAGTTCTCTTTTGCACATTCATGAATAATGAAACCTAGACTCAGTAAAGGCAAACAGTTGTCCAAAGCTGCACAGCTAGTGTTGGAATCAGAGTGATAACCCCAAAGCCGTGCCCATTCCCACTTCCTTCCCAGCCATGGTCTTTCCCATCCCTCATGAGATGGTTTTTATGCGAGAGACTGGTGGTCTCTTTTTAGCAAATCCAAAGGACGATTTGGGTCCTCTTTTTACACTTGGTTTCTCTCAGTAACCGACTGTTGACCAGTTCCTCTAAAAACATTTTATTCAATTGGCTTCTATTATTAGTATTTTATATTAATCACTTGGCTTTTCTCCTTCCTTTCTGCTTAGCTTTTCCATCTTGTTTTTAGCTTGCCTTTCTCTGTCTATGCAGTAGACATTTCTGTTCCCTGAAATTTGCTCCATTCTATGCTGTCTCTCTATGTATCTTATTTACTCTCACAGGTTTTTTACTTTTTATAGGCTAAGGGCTCCTATCCCCATGTTTTTACCCCAGATTCTTCTTTTGAATCCATGTATGCAGCCAGCTGTCTGCTGAACATCTATACTTCAATGCGCCATTGGTCCTACCATGGAAGTTATACTATTGAGCACTCTTTGGTTCAAATTAACATTGAAACAAAAATAAAATCTGAATTCATTAAGGCTAAAATGGGGAAGTCATTGCATTATGTGACCAAATCATGGGCACCTGGCACTGGGAAGTGTGAGAGATGGTAAATTTTCCTTTCAAACAGCCTGCTCAACCTTTCATACTTTAATTCCCAGTACCCACCCCCAACTTTCTTCTCCTTTTCTTCTTTCTAACTTTACTACATGCCCAGGCATGCCACAGCACCAGCAGCATTATCAGCACCAGCTCATATTCCTTTCCTTATTTAAGAAAAGACTGGCCGGGCGCGGTGGCTCAGGCCTGTAATCCCAGCACTTTGGGAGGCCGAGGCGGGTGGATCACGATCAAGAGATCGCGACCATCCTGGTCAACATGGTGAAACCCCGTCTCTATTAAATATACAAAAAATCAGCTGGGCATGGTGGCGCGTGCCTGTAATCCCAGCTACTCAGGAGGCTGAGGCAGGAGAATTGCCTGAACCCAGGAGGCGGAGGTTGCGGTGAGCTGAGATCGTGCCATTGCACTCCAGCCTGGGCAACAAGAGCGAAACTCCATCTCAAAAAAAAAAAAAAAAAAAAAAAAAGACTGGCTCTCTAGTTCTCTTCAGATGACCCTTCCTCCTCCTCTCTCTCCCATCATGTGTCCACCTTATCTGAGAAAGTTCAAACGTTTACCCAGTCAAGTCTAGTTTAGATTGTGCATTTTGACTCCAGCTAATGCAGAAAGGACACAGAGGCAGGAGTCACGTTAGAAATAAAAACTTCTACGCTCCTTTGTTGTGGGTGCTCTCGTGGCAACCAGCCATACAGTAAGCACCCTTCTGTGCAGTAGTAAATTTGCTTTGCTGAAAAATCCTTTGTCTAAGTGCTCGTTTTTCCTTACGACTGCAAGGCCTTGTTTCTAACAGGAATGCTAGTGCATTGGACCTGGCCACAGTCACTTGCCCTGGCTTCTATTGGTGTATTGGCTCTAGGACAATGACTGGTGGGTCTGAGCTCCTATCACAGAGCTCCATAATACAAGAGGATAAGAGTGCTTCTCTTTAGCTCCATGTCAGAAATCCCTAGGAAAGTCCCTCCTGGCCCATACTACATGTGCTTATTCTGAAGACCAATCACTGTGGTCACATAATAATAACAATAACAATAAAAATGATAATTTTAAAGGTAACCACATTGTTGGATACATTTTTTGTGTGTGTGGCAGGCACCATACTCAACATGTATATTTATTATTTGGTAAAACCTTTGCAATAACTGCCTATGCAGGTACTATTATTATTTCCATTTTATAGACAAAGACTGAGTTAGAAAAATTGAGTAATAGATGTGTAAATTCACACATATATTAAGAGGAGAAACAATAATTCAAATCTAGGCAGTTGGACTCCAGAACCTGTGATGATCACTAGCCAGTTCTTACTCCCTTCAAAGGTGGAAACACTACTCTTCAAGGAAAAGAAGGGCTGTATCAGCACTTCAGTCTTTTTGTTTTTCTTTTATTGTGGTAAAATACATGTAAGATAAATTTACCTTTTTCATTTTCTTTTTGAGACAGAGTCTCACTCTGTCGCCCAGGTTAGAGTGCAGTGGCACAATCTTGGCTCACTGCAACCTCCTCCTCCCAGATTCAAGCAATTCTTCCTGCCTCAGCCTCCTGAATAGTTGGGATTACAGGACTCCATCACCACGCTCATCTAATTTTTGTGTTTTTGGCAGAGACAGGGTTTTACCATGTTGGCCAGGCTGGTCTTGAACTCCTAACCTCAGGTGATCTGCCTGCCTTAACCTCCCAAAGTGCTGGGATTGCAAACGAGAGCCACTGCATCTGGCCAAATTTACAATTTTAAAGTGTACAGTTTGGTGTCATTAAGTACCTCTGCAATGCTGTGCAACCAGTATACTGTTCCAAAATTTTTTCATCACTCCAAAGAGAAACTCTATATCCATGAAGCAATCACTTCCTGTTCACTCCTCTCCATGGCTCCTGGCAACTACAGAACTGCTTTCTGTTTTTATGGATTTGCCCATTTTGGATGTTTCACATAAATGGAATCACTCTCAGTAGGTGGCCTTTCGTGTTCAGCTTTTTTCACTTAACATTATGTTTTTGAGTTTCATACATGTTATAGTGTGTATTTTATCCCTTCCCATGGCTGAATAATATTCCATTGTTTGGATTATATCACATATTGTTTGTGGTTACATTCAAATGAACTATCTAGAATAGGCAAACCCATAAACAGAGAACAGTTTAGTGGTTTTCAGAGGAATGGGGAGGAGGGGAGGATGGGAGTGAATGCTTAATAGATATATGGTTTCTTTTTGGGCTGATGAAAACGTTCTGGAATTGGATAGTGGTGATATTTGCATAGCATCTTGAACGTACTAAAATTCATTGAACTTCACAGTTTAAATGGTGAAAGTGGTGAATTTTTTAAAAAAGAGAGGACTGGAAAAATAAGCTGGGAGATATGCATTGCCATCTTGAGCAAAACATGTCTCCAAATAGATTCAACCTCCTAATCTGTGACCCTCCAACCTGCTCCTCTTCCATATCTCCATGGCAGTGACCAGCACAGGTGTACATTTAGTTGCTTGAGTCAGAAAGACCAGGACAACCTTGACTGCTGCTGCTTTCTCATCACCTTCAGTGAAATAACCATGCCACACATGCCCTCCTCTTCTTCATATACCTCATCCATCCTTTTCTGCCATCACATCATTATTAGTGTTATTAGTAGTACTTACCATGTATTCATTCTCCATTTCCTGCGTACCAGTCACTGTGCTGTGCTTTAATGCAGACCACCCTTTTCACACAGATATTCCACTTATCTCCTAGTTGCAATAGGTCCTCATATTTACCTCCTTCTATTCTATTCTCACTTGCAGAATATTTTGTGAATCTTTGGTCTGCTTGTGTGACTTTCCTTCTTAAAACCTTTTGATAGCTAACCATCAGCCTCAGACCAAAACCAAATTCCTTGATTAGGCTTTCAAGGTTGTACTTTTTTATTTGCCATTTCTTAGCCCATAGGCTTCACTTCTCCCCACTCCCTCCTGCTCCTCCCTCCAGGCATCCTGAATCACTGACCATTTGTCAAATACAGGATGTGTCTCTCACCTTTGTGTTTTGTGCGTGGTGTCCCCTTTGCCCAAAACATTCTTCCTTTTGACTCTGCTGTACCTGGATGTCACCTATCCAACCTTCAGGTCCCAGTTTTGCTGGCGCTTCATTTGGGAAGTCTTTTCTTGACCCTCTGTAATTGGATTAGGAATCCGTCCTATGTGCTAGCACAGAACCCCATACTTAATCCTGTTTCCTCACACGCTACACTTGATTGCAGAGGCCAGTTTAGCTGACTGTAAGCTCCTTGGGGCTTGTATCCTTCACATGCCTTTAGTAGTCCCTAGCATGACAGGGTCACATAAATACTGGTCGAATGTGTTTCTAGGAGGCTGAACCTGGCACTATGCATGAAAGTAGGACACCATCAGGGTAAGGGTTCCTTGCATGGGCCTTGTCACGGTGGCCTGCCTCTGTGTCTCCATGTGGCAATGGGAAGAAAGACTAAAATGAGTGTTTACTGTGCAGGTCTCTTAATCCATCTTGTGACTCCTGCCACTAATAGGAATCCTACAGAAATTGGATGAGGATAAATGACAGTGTTCCAAGGGTTTATTTTTAAAATGGCTGGGTACAGTGGCTCGGGCCTGTAATGCCAGCACTTTGGGAAGCCGAGGCCGGTGGATCACGAGATCAAGAGATTGAGACCATCCTGGCCAACATGGTGAAACCCAGTCTCTACTAAAAATACAAAAATTAGCCGGGCATGGTAGTGTGTGCCTGCAATCCCAGTTACTCAGGAGGCTGAGGCAGGAGAATCGCTTGAACCTGGGCAGTGGAGGTTGCAGTGAGCTGAGATCATGCCAGTGCACTCCATCCTGGGCAACAAAAGTAAAACTCCGTCTCAAAAAAAAAAAAAAATGGCTGTAGAATTCTTGCCCACTGATTATGGTCAAGACTTTTTTATAGTCTGCCTTTAGCTCTTTGAAATCAGAGATTTAAAATAATATTTAAATAATAATGTTTCAAATAACATTTAATAATACTGCTCATCCTCCTCCTCCTCACCACTGCTAATATCTTCTCATTGCAAATCTCTATTATTTCCCGTTCACTGAAAGTAAGTCGCTCTAAAGGCATCCATTTCATGGACAATTATTACATATTATACTGATGCAGAGCACATTTAATGACAAGAAATAAAAAGGATTGACTGTCACTGCAGACTTGTCACATTTGATAGTCTAGAGAATTTTATTTCCCTGTTGTGTGGTAAAGATAGTGTAAAGTCTGCGATGTGAGCCACCACATTCATTATATACTCAACTCTTCATCTATTTGCTTCCTTAGGTTTTTGAGGGCACATCAAAGTATAGAAGAGGTTTCTCCATGAAAAAAAAAAAACCAAACCCATGAATATTTATTTTTACTTTTGTTATCGACAGATGCTAATTGTAATACATAACCAGGAAATTCTCTGGCAGGAAAAAGGAAACATAATATTGACTGTTCATACCTGCTTACCTCAACCCCTTTCATAGCCCATACAATTGAAATTCCCTTCAGTTGGATGCAGCCTTGACACTTTTCTGCTCATAGCTTCCTGTAGCTCAATGAGGCTGAGTAGGAGGTGGAGTAGAAGAGCTTTTGTTTCATTTGCAAGTAGTTGCCTCTGCTTTGTTTAGGGAAACTGCTCCTGTGAAGATCATCTGTAATACTTTTTTTTTTTTGAGATAGGGTCTGGCTCTGTCACCCAGGCTGGAGGGCAGTGGCATGATCTGAGTTCACTGCAGCATTAACCTCCTGGCTCAAGTGATCCTCCTATTTCAGCCTCTTGAGTAGCTGGGGTCACACATGCGTGCCACCACACCCAGTTAATTTTTTTGTATTTTTTGTAGGGATAGAATTTCACCATGTTGCCGAGGCTGATCTTGAACTCCTGGCCTCAAGCAGTTCACCCACCTCGGCCACCCAAGGTGCTGGGATTATAGGCATGGCCACCACACCTGGCCCACTGATACCTTAATCACTATTGTCAGAAGGGCTGCCTTGATTACCCCAGCTTCTAGAAACAGAGGAGAGGGAGCTGTAGTTGGATGTTCTGGCCAATGGCCAGGCAGGTGTATCTACAACTACAGAAATGAGAGTTCTTGCGCTTCTTTTTTAGGAGCACTGTGGTACAGTGGAAAGATTACAGGCTTCAGAGTCAGCCAGATCGAGCCTTATATTATATCTTTTTCAGTTTCTGTCTGTGTAATTGTTACTGGAAATCCTGAGTCTCAGTTTCATCACCTATAAAATGGGCTCAATAACTTCTACCTTGAAGTGTTATTGTGAGGGGTAAAGAAAAAAAATAACGAACAAATAGGGAGTTTATGTTTTGGGCTAGGCTCTGTGCTATGTCTTTTTTTTTTTTTTTTTTTTTGAGACAGGGTCTCACTCTGTTGCTCATTCTGGAGTGCAGTGGTGCAATCTTAGCTCACTGAAACCTCCACCACCACCCCTTGCTCCTCCACCCCCCAGGTTCAAGGGATCCTCCCACCTCAGCCTCCCGACTAGCTGGGACCACAGGCATGTGCCACCATGCCACATTATTATTTTTGTATTTTAGTAGAGATGGGGGGCTCATCATGTTGCTCAGGCTGGTCTCGAACTTCTGAGCTCAAGCTATCCACCTGCCTCAGTCTCCCAAAGTGTTGGGATTATAGATGTGAGTCACCACGCCTGGCCTGTGGTACGTCTTTTGTAAACATTATCTGTTTTTTCTTCCCGACAAGCACCAGGTTGTTTTTTCTTATTCCACATCGCTGTGAAGACACAGCTTTAGAGGGTCAGTAAGAAGCGCTGCCCCGATTGCAGCGCTTTTAGTCCAGTAATTGAATAATTGACCTCATGCCAAACAGCTGGTAAGAGCCAGAGCCTGAGAAAACCCAGGCCAATAGGCCTTAACGTTGTGGCCTTGACTTTGATACAAGTTTTCCTCAAGCTAAAGTAATGTACTAATCCCTTTGAGGAAAAAAAAATTCTTGGGCCCTTCTTATGGATGTAAACTACTTTGTTAAATATTGATATTTGCATAAGCTGAAAAATGTAAGTATATGTTTGATAGTGTAGGAGAGAGATTTCCTGTTTGTTGCAGCCTGAATATGGTGCTGAGTGCTAAAGGCAAAAGAGCTTTTGAGATTAGCATGACTCTTGTACTCCCCGCCCTGCCATATCCAATTCTCCTGCCACTTTTCTTCATGTGAACTACTGCAAGGCCTTTTGTCTTGCGGCCTCTGATGTCATTGGGCCTTCGTTTGGCTGAAAAGCAGGATTTCCATATTAAATTCACTTTTGTTGATTTTACATTAGCCTTAGATACAGTGCCACTGGGTGCCAACACTTTCATAAAAACAAATGCTGAGGCAGGCACTTTACCAATGTTCTCAAATTTAAGTAATAGACCTTTTTAAAGGAAAAAGCATTTCTTGGTCCTATTAAGTTGGTGCTATTACGGTTGTTATCCATTGATTGAAAACATGCTTTTATTCCTTTTTAAAAGGCCGTTAGTTTAATAGAGACACCAACTTTATTTTTTTATTTTTATTTTTATTTTTTGAGATGGAGTCTTGCTCTGTCACCCGGACTGGAGTGCAGTGGCAATCTCGGCTCACTGCGACTTCCACCTCCAGGGTTCAGGCGATTCTCCAGCCTCAGCCTCCCAAGTGGCTGGGATTACAGGCACATGCTGCCATGCCTGGCTAATTTTTGTATTTTTAATAGAGATGAGGTTTCTCCGTCTTGGCTACTCTGGTCTCAAACTCGTGAGCTCAGGTGATCCACCCACCTCAGCCTCCACAGTGCTGGGATTACAGGTGTGAGCTACTGCGCCTGGCCAGAGACATCAACTTTAAATATTTTGCTAGGAATCCTCATGCTATCAAGAATACAATTAGGACTCCCAGTTGTCTGAGGGCCCCAGGGAGGCACTGATCTTCACAATGTTGGTCTTCATAATGCTGCGTTAACAACAGAAAGGTGCACAGAAAGGGTTTGGTTGCAGCAAGTGTGTGTCAAGTGTGAAATAATTAAATATGTATTTCATTACATTTTTAACTGTGTTTTTTGAATAGGCAATATATTCACTTGGCACAAAATATTATTTTATTTTTTTAGAGACTGGGCCTTGCTCAGTCATCCAGTCTGGAGGGGTGTGATCACGGCTCACTGCTACATCGATCTCCTGGGCTCGAGTGATCTTCCTGCCTCAGCCTCCTGAGTACAAATTTTTAAAAGGGTAAAAAAAAAAGTTTTGAGGTTTAAATCAATAAATTGATACACTGTGCAGGAATTGGTTAATATTTGTACAATTTTTCATCCCTTTGCCAGTCAAAAAGGTGGATAATATTAGAAGGGTATGTAGAATATACAGATGACCATATTTGCGTGTTTCTTGTCACAGTTGATTTCAAATCCCTATGAGGCAATGTTTTAGAAGCGTGAATAAATAAAGTGCAGCATTATATACACCTGTGTATACCTATGTGGATTCTTCCTTGGTAACAGAAACCGAGTTTTGAATAGAAGATTTCCAATATTGATGAGAAAACACGTAATGTGCTGAAAGGGTTGGATCTTCAGCAGCTCACAGATATGCTGCCTGCTGCATCACATAACATTTCAAGATACTGGATCCTGGAATTAGATTTGTGTTATTGGGAAGGCTTTGGAGAGAACAGATGTGAAATGCTAAGCCAAATGAGTATGTGAGCTTTTTACATCTGTCCCTTCAATTTTCTGTATTTTTACTTCATTATTTGCATCACTGGAATGCTGTATCTGTCATATGCCAACAGATGGCAATATTATAAGATCATTTTTTAAAGATGGTTAAAATGAACGACATTCTCTGCTGCTCCCAGATTAGTCAGATGGAAGAAACAAGATCTTTATTGGTTGTCTCTTTGGTGTTACAAAATTGTATTTTTATAACTTTTTCATAAAATATTAGAACATTTTTTTCACATCACTGGTGCCTCTTTTTGACTAGATTTTTTCTCTTGTAACATTGAACTTCATATTCAACCCATCTTTGCCATATTTTATGTGCAAATCTTTATATATCTGCTTTGAAATGCAAATGAAAGCCAACTATTGGCATAACTAATTTATCGAGTAGTACTAAAGTAATATTAGCAATATGAAACATTTAATGTCATCAACATTTGAAAACGCTTACACATTTGAAGATTCCTTTGCCTCTTCAGAGTACAAAATATAAGGAAATCACACTCATATTGCCCCTCTTCTTTTTCTTCTTTTTTTTTTAACCAATTTTTAGACCAGCAGAAGTGTTTTTATTTCAGAACCATGTGTTTATTCAAAATTTGTAAACTCTTCCAGAAAGTGAGTGTCGTATTTTGGACTAAGCTTCTCTTCTTAGCAACTTAAAAGAATCCTGTCATCTGACCTATGACAGAACTTCTAAAGACATTTAAGAGCTCTGAGTGCTGGCTGTTGATATGAACATTGAGCAAAAGTCTTAAGATGGGAAAGAAATTTGGTTGAAGGCATCCAGCCTGTATTGTTACCCCAAGAAGGAGCACTGTTATCCCATAACTTCTCTTTGTTTATCGCTTTCATGGTTCCTTCCCCTCCACCCAGCTACCTCCTGGGCCCCAGGAACATCTCATACAATGCCTCTTTTTGGGGGGATGTAATCCATGTCTATTTACAGATTTTCAGACACCAACCATATGTCAGAGAGTTCAAATATATCCTCAGGCCTGATCCTGCTTGGAAGGCCTTTCCTGCATTTCAGCCTGCTGGAGACTTGGTGCCTGATGGATTTTCCCACTGGCACCTCGCGTTCAATTTGCCCAAGAAAATTATTTCCCGGGATGAACATAATCCATTTCCCACAGTGTTGAGGCTAGAAAACTTTTCCACCATTGAGTTCTTTAATATTTGATTCCTAAGAGAGACTGGGAAAGGAACAGTCTGAGAAACTGGATATTTATCATTCCTTTGGAGATTCCCAATGCTTCCCAATGTAATGAAAGCTCAGAGAAGACTTGCAAAACGAGTGGCTTTAACTCAATTTAACCTAGCATCTCCCAAGCTTATTTGAACATGGGACCCTTTAAAAAATGTAATCCCATCCTGTGAAACCAGTGCCTGCTGGAAACTTTGAGGGGCACAAGGTGGGAGTCATCTTTGGTGTTCCCTTTCCTCTCCACTTTGAAAATTGGGGTGTACTATGCCTATGGTAAAGCACACAAATATTAAACATGTGGCTTGATTTCTGTGTAGACACCTGTGCAGCTACCACCCAGATTTTAAAAAATTGAGCATACTCTATGATTCCACTTAGATGAGATTTAAGACAGGCAAAATTAGTCTACAGTGAAAGAGGTAGAATAATGACTCCCTGGTGGTGGGCACAGGAGGGGGATGGGAATGCAAGATACAGGCTGGGAAGTGGCCTGAAGGAAACTAATGGGTTCTGGAGCTATTCCATACCCTCCCGACTTGCACTCACACTCACGTGGATTTATGAGATTATGGTTTGAATGCTTTGACTGCCTTCTTGCTTTTTGTTCTCACTGAATGCTCCCTTCTTCCAGCAGACCTTGCTATCCCTGGACTATGTGTCTCCCTCTTCCTGGGCTACCCTCCTGATTACTGATGCTTCTCACATGTCTCTGGCATCAAGGGTATATGTCACTTGCAATAAAATCTGAGCTCAGAACCTCTTTTTTTTTTTTTTTCATCATCCACGTTCTGTATTCACTCCATTTGTTATACTTACTAGGCTGTGCTACCATGGTCTGTGACACATCTGTGTCCCCACTGGACTGTTAGTTCCTTGAGGGCAGTATCTTGATCGCTGTTCTAGCTCAAGTATATGGTGGCATCTTTTTTTTTTGAATGAATCCAAAACAAGCCAGTGAATCTTCCCGCTTCCTATCTCAGTCTCAGCTTTTCATCCACCCTCAAGTTCAAGTCCTTTCTAAACTCCAGGCCTTGTTATGCTTATTATTCTCCTTATCATTATTTTTCAGTGGCTCCCCTGAACTTTAAGAATGGAGGCCAGACCTCAGACTTCTTCATCTGTCACTCAAGGACTATGCAGACTCACTCCACTCAATTACACAAATTGTTTTTCCCACCACTCTCTATGGACCATTCTCTGTCCAGGGACCCAAGCCTCTTTGTATCTCCGAGTAAGGCAGGTCCTCTTATGCTTCCAAGCCTGTGTTCAGGTTCTTCCTTCTTTATGTCCAGAGCTTAACCATTGCTTGCTACCTCCCCCCATACCACGCTGGTCAAGTTCACCAGCATCTCTTGCACAGATTATTGTAATATATTCCCAAGTTATTTCTGTGCTTCTCCATTGCCACTCTTCAGTCTGTCATCAACATAGCGGCCAGATTGTTCTTGTTAAAAAGTGGATCAAGTCATGTCGTTCTTCTCTTCTGAAACTCTCAGTGGCTCTTTGTTTTGCTCAGATTAAGAGTTAATCCTTGCAGGTGTCTACATGGGCTGGCCCATTTTTTCCCTCTCTTGTCTCATCTCTTCACTCTGCTCCAGCCAAACTGACCTTCTTGCTACTCCTTGGATATATCAGGCATGCATTTAAAAATATACCTAGTATTTGTTTTAATCAGGTATGGCATGACTTATAGACACAGAAATGATTCTTATGAAGGAAAAAGTTTTTATTCATGGTTCCCTAGAAGCAGGAGGCATTGTAAGCCATGCTGGGCCATAAGGGGAGGAACGAGTGTCAGTCAGGAGGCAAAGGAGTGACGTGAGGCATGGGCAAAAGCTTTTACTGTGATTTCCTTGGGGAAAGGCAAGGCAAGGCAGAGTAACCAGGCTTAGGATGGGCCAGTCTGAATGATTTCCTCAGGCTGTAGGGTACAGAGGCTGTCTCTAATTGTCTGATACATGGCCCTGGGTGATTAGGACATGGGAATATTGGCCCTCATTGTAGGAGCTCAATAAAAAGGTGGCTGGAAGTATTGGCTTTAGATTGGTTGATTTGCATGTGTAAAGTATTGCTATCTCTAGGTACTAGCTTGCCCTGGGAGGGGTGGTCTCTCCAGGATCCAGCAAGTCCCCAGATGCCAGACCATCAAAAATTCATAAAATAAGAAACTACAGCAAGCCGGGTGCAGTGCCTCACGCTTTTGGGAGGCTCAGGTGGGTGGATCACTTGAGGTCAGGAGTTTCAGACCAGCCTGGCCAACATGGTGAAACCCCATCTCTATTAAAAACACAAAATTAGCTGGGCGTGGTGGTGGGCACCTGTAATCCTAGCTACCTGGGAGGCTGAGGCAGGAGAATCGCTTGAACCCAGGAGGTGGAGATTGCAGTGAGCCAGGATTGTGCCATTGCACTCCAGCCTGGGTGACAGAGTGAGACTGTGTCTCAAAAAAAAAAAGAAAAAAAAAAAAAAGAAAAAGAAAGAAAGAAAAAAAGCATACAGTTAATATGACATCCTTCCATATCGAGCAACTGCACTTCTTGTTTCTGTGTAAGAGCTGTCACTTCCACATATATTTGCATGAATCGCTTCATCACAGAGTCTCTGCCCAGGATTGGTTATCCTCCAAGTCTTCCCTGACCACCCTCCATTCAGTCTGGCCCTCCATCCCTCAGCCCCGTCATCTTCCTCTTATTCTGCTTTTTTCTTCTCTTTAGCACTTACCACTTTTGACATGTATTTACTTATTCTCTGACTCTCTCAATAGGATGTAAACTTTATTAGTATAGAGACGTTGTGGGATATATCATACACACACACACACACACACACACACACACACACACACACACACACACAGACACCTTCCTCAGAACCTGAATACATGAACAAATGAAATGCTTAGTTTAAGATACTAATTATGTTGGCTTTTAAAATAAATCAAGCAGAAATAATGCTATACGGGACAGCATGACCTGGCCATTAAAATGCTTTAATTCACATGGCACCTCCAGCAAGATAAAGCAGCTAATCCTTTCACCTACACACCAGACACTAATAAATGTGTATGTGTGTATATACATGTTTGTATATTTATACATATATGTGAAGTAAGTCCACCTTCTGATTGAATAGCATTTGGGAGCACGCTTCACTCTGAAAGTAAAGAGCAGGTGGGAACCAATGGAGGAGAGCTAAGTCTCCTTCAGGCTTCAAGATGTGGCTGGCCCTTGCTTTCTGTTTGGATAATGCCCAAGACACCTTCTGCAATTCCTGGAGTGGATCCTTGGCAGAAATTCAGCTCAATCCATCAAATCATGTTTGGAGGTGGACCAATGACATCATATTTGTCATCACATATATTTGTCCTCAGAGGATGACTGTGTGACTGAGAGTACTCTGCCCCACAGCCAAGGATGGGAAAATAGAGGAGTTGAATAGTTCATACCTATTTCTTTTTGCTTACTGGACAAGAAATAACCTTCTTTTTCTTTAATAGGAGTTAGAGTTAAGAATGCTCAGTTGGGCCGGGCGCAGTGGCTCACGCCTGTAATCCCAACACTTTGGGAGGCCGAGGTGGGTGGATCACAAGGTCAAGAGATCGAGACCATCCTGGTCAACATGGTGAAACCCTGTCTCTACTAAAAATACAAAAAACCAACTGGGCATGGTGGCGCATGCCTGTAATCCCAGCTACTCAGGAGGCTGAGGCAGGAGAATTGCCTGAACCCAGGAGGCAGAGGTTGCGGTGAGCCGAGATTGCGCCATTGCACTCCAGCCTGGGTAACAAAGAGTGAAACTCCATCTAAAAAAAAAAAAAAAATACTCATTTGGTTAGTGCAGGAGCTGGGTGAGAGATGATGAAAGTAGTGTGTTTTAAAGTACCTCGCTCATCTAGACGTCATAGTGCAATACAGTGCATGCATCTTTAGGCCATAAATATGGTCCCGGAAAAATTGTGTGTAAAAATCAAATTCCAAATGCTTTATTTAGGAAATAAATATGAGGGGTTATCAAAAATTTCATGGAATATGAGTATTATGAAAAAGCTATGCATGAATTTCAAAAAATTTTCACACCAAAACAGGCCCATACTAACTTAACTATAATATATCTGAAGCGTCTCTAATTTGAGGCATTAAGAAGGACATGACATCAGTTTGAAAACAGCCCCATCAGAGGAACATGAATTTTGCTAAAATCAAAGCAAGAACAAACATCAATTTTATGGTAAAACTTGGTTGGAAGAATGATGAAATCATTGATACTTTACAAAAAGTTTATATTGACTTTTTGGATGGCCAAAGGAAAATAGCATCTGCTTATTATGAGAGTGTTTAGAGAAAGTTAGCCAAAGCTTTAGTAGAAAAAAGCTTCACCTAAGAGTCCTTAACCACAACAATGCTTCTGCTCATTCCTCTCATCAAACAAGGGCTATGAGAGTTTCATTGGCAAGTCATTAGATCCACCTTACAGCCCTGATTTGGCTCTTCTGACTTCTTTTTGTTTCCTAACATTAAAAAAAATTCTTTAAAAGATACCTATTTTCATTTAGTTGGTAATGTAAGAGTGCATTGACATGGTTAAATTCCCAGGACCCTCAGTTCTTTAGGGATGGCCTAAATAGCTAGTATCATCACTTACAAAAGTGTCTTGACCCAGCAATCCCATTACTAGGTATATACCCAAAGGAATAGAAATAATTTTGTTTTAAAGATACATGTACATGTATGTTCATTGCAGCACTATTCACAATAGCAAAGACATGGAATCATCCTAAATGCCCACCAATGATGGACTGGATAAAGAAAATGTAGTACATATACACCACAGAATACTATGCTGCCATAAAAAGGAATGAGATCATGTCCTTTCCAGGGACTTGATGGAGTTGGAAGCCATTTATCCTCAGCAAAGTAACACAGAAATAGAAAACCAAACAACAGATATTCTCACTTACAAGTGGGAGTTGAATGATGAGAACACATGGACACATGATAGGGAACAACACATATTGGGGTCTGTTGAAGGGGGATGTGGGGGGATGGATAGTAGCAGGGTGAATAGCTAGTGGATGCTGGGCTTAATACCTAGGTGATGGGATTATCTGTGCAGAAAACCTTTATCTATATAACAAACCTACACATCTTGCACATGTACTTCTGAACTTAAAAGTTGAAAAAAAAGTGTCTTGACTTTGCTAAAGCTTATGATGAGAAATCAATTTTATAGTTTTTATTTTTATATTTTAAATCCATTTTTCTGCCAACTTTTAAAGTCTTCTCAAGGAAGAAACACCTCACATTTTAATAGTGGTTTACATCCTGAAAATATTCCAAGCATTTTTACCTATATGATTTCAAGGATAAACGACCTAGGGAGGAAGATGGTAAAATGCTAGCACTGCCAACTAGAAGAAATCTGCTGGCCTAGGAATGCAGAAGCTGAAGGAGAAGGCCATGTGAGCAGACTGGAGAGAAGGCTGGGGCAGAACATGGAAGGCCAGGGTAGAGTTTGAACCCAAACTTATAGGAGCAATATTATTGAAATGTAAGAAAGTGACATGATCCAATTTGTGACACTTACTTCTTTTTCCAGACAGTCTTTAAAATGTCCTCCACACAAGCAGTGGCTCACATCTGTAAACCCAGCCTTTTGGGAGGCTGAGGAGGGCAGACTGCCTCAGCTCAGGAAATCTAGACCAGCTTGGGCAACATGGTAAAACCCTGTCTCTACAAAAAAATACAAAAATATTAGTCAGGTATGGTGGCACACTACTTTAGTCCCAGATACTTGGGGGGCTGAAGTGGGAGGATCCCTTGAGCCTGGGAGCTTGAGGCTGCAGCGAGCAGAGATGATGCCACTGCACTCCAGACTGGGCGACAGGGCAAGACTTTGTCTCCAATAAACAAACAAACAAACAAACAAAAAAACAGGGCAAGACCATGTCTCCAATAAATAAATAAATAAAAAAAATAAAATATTTTCCACCACCCAATATGTTTGTTTCTATTGTTTGAACTTTGATGTCTTCTTTTCTTTTTATATTTACTTAGCTAGTCATGGCCACCATGATAAAAAAACAGTTGCTAAATTTAAGGATCTCTTTCTACTCTCAGCATAATAGCAGAAGGCTCCTTGAGTACGAGATAATTCTCAGTTTGAATTGTGGCTCTACTACCAATTATTTGTGAACATTTGAAAAAACCATGCACCTTCCCTAATTATTTCCTTATCAGTGAAATAAAGGAGTTGCTTCAGCGCATTGACAGAATGTCTTTTAGCTGGGACGTTTTGCAGTCTTTCTCCAGGAGGCATTGGGCACTCCCAGTGACTTCTTTCTTTAATTGATACATAATATTTATACATATTTATGAGGTACATGTGATATTTTGTTATATGCATAGTGTGTGTAACAACCAAGTCAAAAGTTTTAGGCTATCACCTGGAGATATATCACATGTCATTTGTATGTGTTGGGAACATTTCAAGTGCTCTCTTCTAACTATCTGAAAATATACAATATGTTGCCATTAACTATAGTCACCCTACTCTACTATCAAATGTTAACACTTATTCCTTATTATGATTAGAACTTATTCCTTTTATCTAACCATAAAAGCTTGCCTTCACTGTCCCCTGCTCTGCACCCTTCTCAGCCTCTAGTATAGGGGGCCCAATCCCCAGGCCATGGACTGGCACTGGTTGGTGTTCTGTTAGGAACTGGGCTGCACAGCAGGAGGTGAGCAGTGGGTGAATGAGCATTACTGCCTGAGCTCTCTTTCCTGTCAGATCAGCCGTGGCATTAGATTCTCATAGGAGCACAGCCCCTACTGTGAACTGTGCATGTGAGGAATCTAGGTTGCTCACTCCTTATAAAAATCTAATGCATGATCATCTGTCACTGCCTTCCATCATCCCCAGATTTCCCCAGAGCAGAAAACAAGCTCAGGGCTTCTGCTGATTCTACATTATGGTGAGTTGTATAATTATTTCATTATGTATTACAATGTAATAATAACAGAAGTAAAGTGCACAATAAATGTAATGCACTTGAATCATCCCCCAAACCATCCCTGCCCCTACCAGTTTGTGGAAAAACTGTGTTCCACAAAACTGGTTCCTGGTGCCAAAAAGGCTGGGGAGTGCTGCTCTAGTATATGTGACTATGCTCTTTATATTCATGAGATCAGCTTTTTTAGTTCCCACATATGAGTAAGAAAACATGATATTTGTCGTTCTGTTAGAGGCTTATTTCACTTAGCATAATGACCCCCAGGTCCATCCTTGTTGCTGTATATATATGTGTGTGTGTGTGTGTGTGTACATATATATATATATATGGAGAGAGAGAGAGAGAGAGAGAGAGAGAGAGAGATAGATATAGATATCTATATATGCATATATAGATGCTGGCCTCCCTCCCTCCCCCTCCCTCTCTCCTTCCTTCCTTCCTTCCTTCCTTCCTTCCTTCCTTCCTTCCTTCCTTCTTCCTTCCTTCCTTCCTTCCTTTTTTCCTTCCTTCATTTTGTAGAGACAGGATCTTGCTATGTTGCCCAGACTGTCTAGAACTCCTGAGCTCAAGTGATCCTCCTGTCTTGGCTCCCCAAAACTCTGGGATTACAGGCATGACCCATCATGCCCAGCCTGTACTATATTTTCTTTATCCATTCATCTGTTGATGGACATTTAGGTTGACTCCATATCTTTGCTAGAGCGAATAGTTCCCAGCAAGTTATTAACAAATACATAGGCATCTGCTTAAGATGGCACCTGTTTTAGTCTTGTAATCTCTATTGTTGATTAAGTCTATACTCACCTAGATTTATCTCCTAACACATATACCTGAACGCTCTTGACTTTACCTCTATAACTCCAAACTTCAAAATATCCCTGTGTTTATCTATGTGATTAAAAGCAGAAAAGACTGAGAAGGTTCAAAGGAGCCATTCCATTTTGTTACATGATCAAGTTTCATGATGTCAATAGAATTGGGCTATTGGCCAAGCCTTTTAATTGATGGGCTTCTTGGCCAATTAGGTGGAACACATCAACCTGTATTATTAAATGGTATCACATCAGGTTTACCCTTTGTGAGAGTAGAATTGCCTTGGATCAGTCTTTGAGTCTTTGACGCTCATAGTCATTACAAGGGTCTGACCGGAGGTAAGCGTAAGCTTTGGCTTTGCAATGGAGAGCCCATGAAAAAGGGCATCTACCACTTCCTCCTTGCATTGGGGCCTTCAGGCAGTTTAGGTTTGACCTGTTGCCTGCTTTGCCTGCTTCTTTCTCCCCAAATAGATGATGCGGACAAATCCAGCTTGGTCATAAATCTATTTCCCTTTTTAAAAATTTTGCAAAAGGTTCTGGTGCATGATTAAAGCTGGAAGTTGGCAGTTGGGCACAGCAGGGGACACATTTACTGCTTTGAATTTAGGTTTTCATTTTATCAAGCAGCACACTTCCCCTCTGTCCTCCGAAGCAGCTTGGAGAATGTTCTCTAGAGTATGTATTTATTGCAAAATATAGAGCCATGGGCCAGATTTTAATTCTGTTAGCTTTTCTATGCAATGGATGTTCAAAAGAGAAATTCTGATTAAGTGTAAACAAAAAGTTAGGAATTTGGAGGCAAATGTTTTCGAAGCTATAATTATTTCTCTAGATGTCATTTCTCTGGGGCTTTACCTATTAATTTAGATGGGAGGCCTACTTTGTGTTTTCCATTTGCCCATGTGGTTTGTTTATAAACAGTTTGTTTATGGAAGCTATATGTGTTGTTTTTAAATAAGAGTGTGATATTATTACTGCTCATGGCAATCTCCAGCCTAATTTAATAATTCACATGGTACAGTTTCTCTAATTGAATTGTGTAAGTTGTAGATAATATGAGTGGCTCAAAGGTACCTGTTGTCTCAGAGCTCTGCTCATTCCCTCTGAGCAGGAAGCTGAAGTTTACAGAGGGATTGCTTGGTAAACAAGAGTTTAAAAAGAAACACACTGAGACCAACAGGGACCGTTAAAAGCTCAGATAATGTAATAATGTCACCCATAACTCTGGCTGTACAAACTGCAGATTTATGCAAGTAATTAATAGTGTCTTGCCAAGAGAGTCGGTAGGCTTTTCAAAAAGAATCTTTCTTTGTGTCTTTTGATATTTAAAGAGCTGTAATTAGAATGGCAGAGCTTTGAATTCTTTTTTCCCCCATCCTCTTATACACATTAATTTATGGACCAATCCAGTATTACAGACAAGCTAATGAAAGAACCACACACTCCCTTTATAATTTTTTTTTTACAGTTTCACTTGTGTGGATGAATGTAAAGTAGTTAATGCTATAAATAAGTATAATGATGTATCTCTTCTCTCAATTGCCAGTTGTTGATGCTGTAGTCTCAGACAATAGAAAAAAAGAATTGAATTTAAATCTCTACCAATCTTGCTTTCTTCCTCTCTCTTGTGCACCAGTTAAGAAATTCAGATGTTTCTGCCATTATAAGGTGTTTTAAAAAAAGACTTAAACTGAGTTTTTGTCCCATCTCTTTATTTTTAAAGTAAAAAACAAAAAATTACATAACTTCTGCCATTAGCTTAGGCTAAGGTTTAGCATCTTAGCTCCTCAGCAGGGTTCTCTTTCATGCTGGTAAAGGTTGGGAAGAGCACACAGACCCCTGGTCTTCCCCATTCCCTACAAAGAAGGGTACACTAACAGCAAACCTTCAAGTGTTCACAAAATTAGTTTGGCTTCTGCCTCCTTTTGGAAGTTACTTTGATCAGAACATATGGAAGTATTCCCTATTATTTTCGAATGTTTCTTTTAAGACTTTGAAATATTTTTTGCTTTTTTGGCAAACAAACCATCTTTTAAAAATTTGACTTAACTAAAGGTATAAAACTTATTATAATACTTTACTTAAACAGCCTGCTGAGTACAAGGCTAAGGTCAGGGCTCATGGCTTTACAATAACTACGGACCAAAATATGAGCCACAGTCATATTACACTTACAGAAGCACGAAAGCCAAGACATTTCTAGTCCTTTCTTCATGCATATGATGTGCAATAAATGAAAGAATATGTTTCTGTTTTTTAAACAAAATACAAATGCTGCAGCACTCAGTTCTTGGGACTTAATGACACTTCCATAATACCAATATCATTCATGCTAACTTTCTTTACCTATTTACTTTATGTGTTACTGCCATAAACTTAGACTTTAAACAGACTGAGCGTCATCTCAGCCGAAGTTTGTTATTTCATGGATAATAAAATTGAGATGCAGAAAAAGGAAGTGGTGCACAAGGACCCAACAGATAGTAGTAAAGACAGGATTTAGGTCTCCATTATCTATGAAGAGCACATCCTTCTGTGGTCTAATCATTTGTTTTAATGACATCTGTCAGTGCAGCTGGGTCAGAGTAGAAACAGTCATTTTGCTAATTTCTCAGTTTGTTGACTCTTTTAAGCTGTAATTTTCCTGAGAGCAAGAACTTGCGTGTTTCATTTGCTCTTTATGGTACCTGGGAGAACTTTATGAAAATAATTCCAGCAACAACACAGCATAATTTTTAAAAACCAGCTTTTAAAAATCATCTTGACACTGCAAATGTTTTGGTATACCACCTGATTCTGTTTAACAGTTCCAGGAAGGAACCACTAAATTTGAACCATTTTAATAGCAATGAGACTTCTTGAGAAAAACAGTGCCCACACAATAGACACAATTTAATACATGTTTAAGTTAAGCCTAATTTTGTGGACAACAACTACAAATAGCATATAGCACTAAGACATTCTCTTCATGTTGATTTTATCAAGATCATCTTTTGGAGCGTTGTTTCCTGATCCATCATGCTACTTCAAATTTGTTGATTTTGGAAAGTTTCTTCCTTATATCAAAACTTGTCTACTAATTGCAAGAATTTTTAGATACTTTGTCTATATTTGATTAAATGTTCAAACTAAATATTAGATGATTATCAACTACATTTCCATAGTAATAGTTACGGCTATTTCTTTTCTGCTGCTTCACAGATCAGCACGAGGAGGAAGAAGTCCTGTGATCTGTTCCTTTCCGTTTATGGGAAGATGGTTTACATACCCAACAAGGAGACAAGACTGGGGCCAGGCAGAGTATCCTTGTGAACACGTCAGTAACCAGCATAACTAATGTTAATTTATAGGAGGGGAGTCATTCTCTGTGGAATGTTTTAGTAAGATATCTCTGGTTTAAAATGTGTACAGCAAATAAACTTGGAATCTATGGATTTATAAGACACAGCTTCCAAGAAAACGTCTCAGACATAGCTTTCTGGAAATAATTCAGATATGTTTTCTAACCTAAAATGCCCCCTGCTATGAGAGAAAACTGTACTTCACCTGGAGAGCAGGTGAAGTATCCATTGTCTGGGCCAGAGGTGCAACTGAGACAAAAAATAAGCACCTGGAGAGCTGCCCTTGAAACATCAAATGCTTTTTTTCTGTGTCTGTGCATCTTAGTCACTTATATTCTCAGGCTTAAATTAGTAGGCTTCATGCTAGGTAAGACCCCTGAATCTTGTGAGTCTTGATAACCTGATCCTTTGTGTTAGCTCAGCTATGATGTAAGAAAATAAGGACATTTGTTCTCTTTCAGTGTTCTTTTTTGGTGAAACCCACTGAAGTAGTAATACCAGTCTGTTTCTTGAGGGCCATTACTTTCAATGTCTTGTAGTGGAGAAGATTGGTCTATGTGTGTCCTTTTTTTTTTTAGCGGTATAGATTTGACATTATCCAAAAAGTTCTCTTCACCTATGAAGAAAGTATCAGCTCTTTTGGATTCCTGCTTTTAAATTCTCCAGAAATTCTCTTACCTGTCACCCAGCTTTTCACAGCTTTATGATTGTGTTACCACTGTGTTTGTGAGCTGTGAGTGGATGATGGCTCACATAGTGGGAGCAGTGTTGAGTTCTCTTTGGCATAGTTGGTGTAGTCTGTTATTTATATTGTTCTTGAAAGAACAATGCTTTTTCTAATCATGGACTGAGCATTAGATTGCAAAATCAGGTAAAGCCTCCGTTCTACTTCTCTAATTATCTTTCTGAATTTAAATGTGTAACTTATTTTCTGGTCTTCACTCTTCAAAAATGGAATTAAATATTTTCCCTTTGTGGTAAAATATTTTAGCCTATTTGTGTTTGTGCCTTGTGGACATGCCTTTGTGTATGTGAGAGAGACAGACTGTAAAATCTTGTTGATCTTGGTTCCTTAATATCAGGTGGTAGATGTAATAACGAAATATTTATAATTGTGTTTTAGATAATAGCACAGCAGACTTTATGAATATTTGAGCTCAAATATTCAATAAGATAACAGCAATTCCATTAGACTGATTGGCAGACAGATTCCTGGAATACAGTCTGCAAATCCATATTAACTCTATTGATCTTTTTGCCTGTGTTTTAATCAAATTATAGCTTTAGAGCAAGTCACCCTTTATTTCTATATCTTTTTCTTTAATGGGAAGGTAACTTTTTAAAGCTGGAAAAGGCTTGTAGCTGATATATAAAATTCTGTCCAAGGTCAGAGAAAATCAATTCATTGGCTTCTATAAAGATAAAAAATCGAACCAAAGTAAATTAGAAAAATATATTCACCATTTGAACTTGTCTTTATCGTATATGGTTTTTTTTCCTAGTTTGTAGCTGAAAGGATTTTTAGAATATTTAAAAGTGTAAAAATTAAGGATTATAATTTTAAAAGCATCTATTTAAGAACATAAAACTTACCCAAGAGTTAGAGTTCTTTCACACATATAGCTGCTTAAAGTTTATATTTGAATTTACTTCAACAATCATTTATTGAGTACTGCTAGGTACTGACCTTGGTGTTAGAGAAATGCCTGTAAACAGTGCAGATAATCCCTGTCCTCATGAAGCTTGTACTCTAATGGGCAAAAAGAAAATGAATAAACTCAATATGCAATTTACAAAATATACTTAAAACTGATAAATGGTAAAGGAAAGAAAGAAAAAGAAAGAAAGAAAGAAAGAAAGAAAGAAAGAAAGAAAGAAAGAAAGAAAGAAAGAAAGAAAGAGAAAGAAAAGTAATCTTCATCAGCTTGGCTGCTGTGATAAAATAACAAAGACTGGGTGAGTTATAAACAACAGAAACTTATTTCTCACTGTTCTGGAGGCTGGGAATTTCAAGATCGAGATGTCAACAGATTCGGTCTTATGAGCGCCTGCCTCCTGGTTCCAAGACGGTGCTTTATTTTTGTCCTCACGTGACGGAAGAGGTCATGGCTGTTCTCTGGGGCCTCTTTTATAAGGGCACAAGCCTCATTCATGAGAGAGCTCTGCCCTCATCACATAAATAACTCTTAAAGCCTCCATTTCCTAAATATATTATGTTGATGATTAGGTTTCAGCATATGAGATTTGGGTGGACACCAACATTCAGGCCATAGCTGGGGGTTAGTGAGTTCTGGGAGATGGGTGCCCCTGGACTTTAAATAGATTGATCAGGGCAGACATAAGAATGTGATATTTGAGCAAAGGAGGTAAGGGAGTTTTGTGACTATTGAAGAAAGAGCAGAAGGAACAGCTAGTGAAAGATCCCTGGAAACAGGAGGATATCTTGAGTCTTTGGCACTCAGCCAAGAGGCAAGTATAGAACAGAGCAGATAAAGAAGAAGAGTAGTAGGAGATTAGATCAGAGAGTTAACGGCGTGTGCATGCATGTGTTTGTGTGTGTGTGTGTGTATACCTGAGTTCATACAAATCATGCGAAATCTCATGGACCATTGTAAAAATATGGCTTACTCTGAGTGAAGTGGGAAGCCACTTGAGGGGTTTGAGCAGAGGCATAATATAATCTGACTTTAGTAAATTTGAAGTATTTACTATTGGAGTACGATAGGAACTTCACAAATAGATACTTGGGACACAGATTAGCAAGACTAGGTAAGACTAAAAGGGTAATTTTGGTTGCAGAATTAAGAATTGTTAGAAGCAGAGAGACCCTTCTGGTAGATGTTGAAAAACTCAGGCAGAGTTGATGGTGGATTGGATGAAAGTGGGAGTGATGTACATGGTGAGATGTGGTTGAATTCTGTATTTATTGCAAAGTTGAGTCAATAGATTTTGCTGACAGCCTGGATCCGAGGTGTTAGAGAAAGAAAGAAGTTGGAGGCAATTCCAAGGTCTTTATCTCATGTCTGGAAGGATGGCATTGCCAATAACTTAGGTGGGAATGATTCAAGACAAAGAAGGTTTAAGGCTCAGTTGTGTGTATGTTACATCTGGGTTTCCTACTGGACATTCAAATGGAGATGTCAAGTAGGTAGGTGAATACGTGACTCTGAAGTTGAAAGTTGAGTTCTGCGATGGAGATATTATATAAATTTAGAATTTGTAATAAATAGATGGTGTTTAAAGCCATCAGCTTGTATAGGATTACTGGGGAAACAAGTGGCGAAGAGAAGAAGCACAGAAAAGAGTCCTGGGTAACTTCAACGGTGAGAAGTTGGGAATATGAGGAAAGACTAGCAAAGGGCACCGAGCAGAGGTACCCAGTGGATAGAGGGACAAGCAGGTGAGTGCAGCAAAGCAAATGGAGACAGTGTTTCAGAGAGAAGAGTAATCAACTGCCCTGAGCTGTGGACTTGTTTGGGGATATGATCTATTGAGATTCTATTTTGAGCATTTAAAAATTCTCCAGTATTTGCCACTTTGTGTATTGAAAAGGGAAAAATTACTATAACAATTATATCATGAACACTATTTAAAATCAAGCATTTTTCCTCTAAGAAGGGAATAGGTATTTTTTTCCCCTTATTATTCTCTGGGAGAAATATTTGTCTGAACTCATATTAGTCTGTATCTTTTACATGATGATATGTACATATATGGCCATATATATATATATATATATATACTCTATGTGTATATAGATATACAATATCTCTGTAAGAAATATTGATTTTACTTGTATAAAATTTAGTATTTAAAGTTTAATAATCAATTAGGAATGAGTTCCTTAAAATTTGTCAAAAATAGAATTGATTTATTTCCACCAATGTGCTAATACAGAAGATGCTTACCATTTCTAGATATCCAGTCATGTACCTCTGGTTCTCTGAGGTTATTTTTTGTACCTTGTCACATATTTGGAAAAAGAATTATTCATTTGCAAGTATATGAAATCCATGAAGCAAATGGGACATTGTACTAGATGATCTCTATAGCCTCACCCAGTTCAAAGGTTCTAAGAATAATGCTTATACCTCTGGTCTGCATTAAGTCAAGATGGATGGGGTGGGGAGTTAGCAGCCCTTCAAATAAGCTGGATTAACCCTGCTGCCATTTCTCTTAGGGAAAAGGCAGCTCAGCTTTTTAAAGCATATAGGTCATCAGCAAAAGTTAGATTATAAAAGTCTTTAAGTCACAATCATTCCATACAGTAATAGAATTGAATGCGATTTAGGCTTAAGAGTGAGGGAAATGAATTTTTAGTTAAGAGCCATGAAAATCAGCACTATTTCACATAGTTTAAATGACCACTATTCTTGGTTCAATGTAGGCATTCATTCAGTTCAGTTTCCTTGAGTTCAGAGGCAATAAAAAGATACACATTTTTCTACAAATACTATCAATTTTGGAAGGGCCTATAATTTTTAAAGCTATTTTTTGTTTAAATTGCATAACTACTAATTTTTTACTGCCAATTTCAAAGAGAAATATGATATCCTAAATCCTTCCATATCTGTTTTAAGCCTCCACAGAGAAAGCACGAGATGACATGATGGTAGAATGGTCTTTTAACTTTTCAATCCTTCCCTAATGTTTCAAAGAGATTTTCAAATTGGGCAGAATCTTCCAAGAGTATTTGATCAGAAGCTGCTTCTTCAACAGGGACCTTTTTTGTTAGTATATTATAAACTGATTTTATTTGAGAATGCTCCAAAAGTTTGTCTCATTTAAATACATTTTCTTCCCAGTTGAAACTAGCATCGATTTAGGTTTATCAAAACCATCTGAGAATGTAAGATGATTCTATAAGTAAATTTGAAATGTTCACTGTTGGAGTAGGATAGGAACTTCACAGGTAGATATCTGAGACATGGATTAGCAAAAGCAGGTTACTTAGCACCTGATCTTTCCAGAAGAGAATGAATCCACAGGCTTATTTTCACCTTAATTTGGGGGAACAAGATGTTTGCTCTGCACATGACTGGATGGCCACAAGTTGAAGTACCTAATTAAGAAAACAAAAAATTATTGAGATGTGTGAATTAGGCAGCAAGAATTGGATTAGGAAGTGTTCCTTAAACACAAGCATCTCTGAAGTGCCATAACTATTTGGATGCTAAGACTACACAAGCTCTCTTTTCTCTGGTTAAATAATCTCCTCTTTTCAAAGTAGGCAGGAAATGATCTTCT
This sequence comes from Sapajus apella, assembly GCF_009761245.1. Taxonomy (NCBI): domain Eukaryota; kingdom Metazoa; phylum Chordata; class Mammalia; order Primates; family Cebidae; genus Sapajus; species Sapajus apella. The sequence goes on from NW_022436975.1 coordinate 14,377,662, forward strand.
GTTTGGATTTTGGTGTGTCTGTGTCTGTGTACCTGTTCTTGATGGAAAATGTGTTGTTAAATGTTCATTGGAGCCTGAGATTTCTTCTGGGGAGCTCATCCTGGTGAAAGGAGCCCCAGGTCTGAATGACTGCACTCCCTAGTTAGGGAGCTTCCCACTCCCACTCCCCACTTTGTCCCCTGCTCTGCCTCCAGAAGTTGGCGCCAGTGCCTGCCATGTCTGGGGTGGGGAGTGGCTGTGGCTATCTTCCCAGGCTGGCTGCAATGCAACTCTGCTAGTGACTCAGGTGGTGGGGCCCCTTCCCCACCTGCCATCCAGATGCCCAGTGCTTTCCCATGTGTAGGATCCATCCTCTTGTGGGTGCCCATCTGCTGTAGGCTGGGATGGGTCTGTGGGAAGGGATATTGATCCTGAGGCCGGTGGAAGGGAAACCCATTAGTTGGTGGGACACATGCGCACACATGCACACATACACACACGTAAGCAAGCACACACATGGAGTCAGAGGCTCTGGGCCTGTGAGGTTCCACACTCATCCAAAGAGTATCTCCCTGCTGGAGGGAGAGAGGGTGCCATTACATAGCATATAGCAAACATCAGGACAAGACAAGAGAGTTTACGTAGAAATAAAATAATTTTTTATTTTGCTATCTGTAGCAGCCCCTTTTGTCCTGCTTTTTCAACAGGGAGCCCCACATTTTCATTTTGCACTTGGCCCTGCAGACTGTGCTGCCAGCTTTGATGGCAATCATCGTGAATAGGCAGTTCCCAGCTTCAGGTGGTTTCTCCACACAGCTAGCCAGGCCCATGGATTTCTTTGGCCAGCTGTCCCCTCGTTCACAGTAGCTAAACATTTTCTACTCTTCCCAAAATTATGCTTCTTCTGCCTCTACCTCCATCTCAGCAAACAGTGCTACCTCTTACTACAGAGAAAAAGAAATAGACGTCACCAGATGAAAAACTCTTCATGGCTGTGGGAAAGGGGAATGCATATTCTGTTGGTGGGAGTTTAAATTAGTTCAGCCTCTGTGGAAAGCAGTTTGGAGATTCCTCAAACAACTAAAAGCATAACCACCATGCGACCCAGCAATTCCATTACTGGATATGTACGCAGAGAAAAATAAATCATTTTACAAAAAAAACAGAAACAAGCAAGCAAAAAACACATGCACTCATACGCTCATTGCACCTAAGTCACAAGAGCAAAGACATGGAGTCAACCTAGGTATCCATCAATGGTGGATTGAATAAAGAAAATGTGGTACATAGACACCATGGGGTACTATGCAGCCATAAAAAGGAATGGAGTCATGTCCTTTGCTGCAACATCAATGTAACTGGAAGCCATTATCTTAAGCAAATTCATGCAGGAACAGAAAACTAAATACTGCATGTTTTCACTTATAAGTGGGAGTGAAGTATTAGATACTCATGGACATAAAAATGGGAACAACAGACATTGAAGTCTATTGGGAGGGGAGAAGGGGAGGGGGACAAGGGCTCAAAAACTCCCTATTGAGTGTTAACGATCAGTACTTGGGTGATGGGATCATTAATACCCCACACCTCAGTGTTACACCATAGACCCATATAACAAAGCTACACATTTACCCCCTGAATCTAAAATAAAAGTTGAAATTATTATTTGTTTTAAGAAAGAAAAACTCCTCATGTTCCTAACCTGCATTTCTTCCCCCTTTTCTGTTCCTCTTATTACGTGGGAGGAGGCAAGCTTCCCTCTGTCTAATGTTTGTTCCTGGTTGCACCCTATACTCTGTCCCTTCCGGCCTTCCCAGGACTGAGCCTGGCTATCCCCCTCTCTTAAGAGGTAGCACCAGGTTGTGGGAAGGGCAGGAGCGCTGGTGAAGTTGCCTGGGGTGGCATCTCAGCTTCATCTCTCATTACTTGTGTGGTCTTGGGCAACTCTTTTAACTTCCTCATACCTCAGCCTCTCCATTTGACAGTTGGAATAGCAATAGTACTTATTTCACTATATTGTTATGAAGAATAAATAATATTGATGAAGTAATTGGAAAAGGCTATATAAATGCTTGTTTAATAAAATTAAAGAAAAAAAAATTTCCTTCATCTTCAAACCTAGTTACCCGGGTTGCTCACAAGAATCTGTGTCCTTTTCCTGAAAGCCTCAGCAGCTCTAACAGCTGTCTGATGCTTCCATGGCAGTCGTGGTGTACAGAGGTTTTGGTCAGGTACTCAGTGCTTTCTGACTATAGACCCACAAGCAATCATGCTTTGCTGGAGGCTTTTCAGTATCTCTGAAACAATATGGCCGTGGAGGTGGGCTGCATTCTCACTGCTCTCAGATCCACAGACTGCCATCCTGTCCCACTCCTAGACAGGCAACACTGCTTTCTGTGATGGGTGAGAAGTTCTTGTCTTACTGATACTTATCTATATTCCAGAATCCTCTTTTCACATTTAGCCCCTCTAAAAACCACCTCAGTTATTCTAAGGCATATGTTGAAACTTAAAATGTCTTTTTTTTTTTTTTTTTTGAGACGGAGTTTCACTCATGTTACCCAGGCTGGAGTGCAATGGCGTGATCTCGGCTCACCGCAACCTCCGCCTCCTGGGTTCAGGCAATTCTCCTGCCTCAGCCTCCTGGGTAGCTGGGATTACAGGCACGCACCACCATGCCCAGCTAATTTTTTGTATTTTTAGTAGAGACGGGGTTTCACCATGTTGACCAGGATGGTCTCGATCTCTTGACCTCGTGATCCACCCGCCTCGGCCTCCCAAAGTGCTGGGATTACAGGCTTGAGCCACCGTGCCCGGCGAAACTTAAAATGTCTACTGGGGTAAGGTAGTTAATGTAAAAGGGTGAAACCGGGCAGTGCAGGAGACAATAGGGAGTGGTGGGGACTGGGGTGTATTTAAAGGTGCAGCTACTATGCAGCTCCAGCTGATGGATGCCATGAAACTTGTAAACCTAAAGTTTGCAGAAGTTCCAGATTTTTCAAGAGAAGCTGAAAATTTAGAGTCTTACATGAAATTGTTAAACTTTTCATGTGTGTGGGCAACTAATTCTACATGAATAAAAATAGTGTTTGAGCCAAACAAATCAAGTCTGTAGAGTGCCTACACTTCTTGCACTTCCGGGTTGTGATATTGATCCTAAGGGCTTAGAGTTTTGAATGAGAAAGGCCATAAAGCTTATAAGGTACTTCTGTTGACATGGAAGAGAAAGAGAGGGAAATATCAGGTAGCAAAAAGTCTCCAAGTATTAATATTTGAAAATATTATCCTGTCACACCTTTCCTGACTCTCACCGTTCCAAAGAGAAGTGATTAACCCCCTTATCTAAGTCTACATAGTTCTCTGGACAGGGATCTATCAGATCGCCCAACAGCACCACTCTATCCCAGGAGTAGCTTTATGTTTTCATACCGTTTGCTTACGCATCTCTCTCACCCCGCTAAACCCCTTGAGGTGGGAACTGATTATTAATTTTTGTTTGCCTAGTGCATGGTCCACAGATTGGCATGCAATATATGCTCTAAGGAGATATTTGAAGGAGAAAGAACACTCTATGCAGGAAAACAAGCACATACAAGGACAGAGAGTCATGAACCACCAGTGGGGTTAAGAAGAATTTTATAGCCGGACACGGTGGCTCACATCTGTAATCTCAGCCCTTTGGGAGACCAAAGTGGGTGATCATGAGGTCAGGAGATTGAGACCATCCTGGCCAACATAGTAAAATCCTGTCTCTACTAAAAATACAAAAATTAGAAGGGTGTGGCAGCACCTGCCTGTAATCCCAGCTACTTGGGATATTGAGGCAGGAGAATCCCTTGAACTCAGGAGGTAGAGGCTGCAGTGAGCTGAGATCTTGCCACTGCACTCCAGCCTGGCAACAGAGCTAGACTCCATCTCAAAAAAAAATTTATAATGCTTTAGTTTTCTAGAAGAATGAAATAATAGGAAATGAATAGAAGAAAAGAACACAATGCCATCCAAAAGCTCATATATTATTTTAGCAGCTTACATTAATCTTTGGGTAAAAGGGAATCCATACAAATATTTTTTAAAACAGTAGTAAAATAATTATATTTTATATTAGAATATGGATTGAAGGGGTATATTTAGTGGTCTTCTGTTTCTGTGGCAGCCAAACGTTTATACTTTCTACATTTCATGAATATCCTGCATTATGAATTTTACCTTTCCAATCTTTAATTCAGGAAACTCATATTCCTAGGCTCCCTTGAAGCTAGAGTACAGGTGTGTGATCTCAGTTACACCATTCAGATGCACCTGTGCAAGACTTGTATTTGGAGCTGAGCCACGACAGGAGTTGGCTAACTGCGGGAAAACAACTCTTGTGGCAAGTACAGAGACAGTCATATCTGGTACTTTGGAAGCAGCTGTGGCAGAGTTTCTGGTCCTGTCTCCATCCTCCCAGATGCCCGGTGGTGGTAGCACTGGAGCTTTCACTGAGCAGCCCCTACGGTAGGGTTGGACGTTGTTCCTGGATACGTAGCTCCAGAGCTTGATCCCTGGCCCTTCTGCAGATTCTGCAAGCTTACCAGAACATGAAGATTCTGCTGCTTGCAACTAAAAACACTGACCAATGCAAGATGATATCAATGAACATATTGCCATGTTTCCAGTGAGGGTTGATTAGGGCTTGCATCAGAGAGGAATTATAGAGATGCATTCAGAACACAAATTTGAAAAATGTTAGGAACATTTTCTCAGATAGGTGTCATTGATCAGATAAAAAGGAATTTGAAAAAATGAGAACAAGTTAGGATAAATGTTGAGGAGGAAAGAAGGAAAGTTGAAGGATTTAATGGTGTGTGACCCCAGTTTCCACAAAACCGAGTGAGTCACAGTCAAGCGCTGTGAGCTGCTGGCTTAGGAATGGGCTTGGGGCTGGAGGATCATCAGAGACACTGAGACAGTCACAATGCTTCACAGCCTGGGAGTGGGAAATGAGGAAGTAAACAACTGGCTGGTACTGGCTTTTAAGGGAGGCAAATAAATTTAAAAGAAGTTTGGTAGTCTAGGTAGAATAGTAAAATGTCAAGCGGCCAGAGTAGCTTTCTCCTATTATTCCAGCTCATGTCTATATCCTCAGATGCTCAATAACTATTTGATGTAGGAAAGCATGAATCAGATGTTACTGGAAGTAAACGGATAGAAAGCCAGAGAGAAGAAATACAGAATTTAAGATCTTGCATCTAATGCTAGACCTTTGCTTTCTCTCATTTGCATACTAAATGTAGGGCTGCAGATGGCTTCATGTTATTACAGCTGCTGAATCAACTTACATTGGCTGCAGAATTCTATTGCCCTTGCCACAGAAAATGACCTTGACGGATAGAAAAATTCTCTGGGCTCATTTCAGAAGACAATAGCAAAAGCAGGATTAATTCAAATGATGGGTTAATATGTACCTTAGGCTCCATCAGATAATCTTCAGGGCAACTAGAAATCTTTTCAGAAGTCTGAGGTTAGAATTAAAAGCTCCATAAATGCCTTGCTGACGATTCTATGTTGTTATTTTATTATTTAGACATCACCAGCTTCTCTTCTAGTTTTGATTAAGTTGCCTAACATTCTGTGGTTTTCCTTCTTTTCTCTTCTGCTTTCCACAATTCCATTTTTAGTAAAGAAAGATGAAAGCAGGAGTGTCTTTTCCACCTATTTAAATAATTTTACCTTTGTGTCGGCATGTTTCTCACTTTTCATGATTTGTGAAAATGTAACTATTATAGCAGAAGTGCACAGCAGCATGTCTGGAAGTCTGTCTGAGATCATACATCCCCTCGTCGCATTTAGGAGATCCCAAAAGGCCAGTGAAAATTATGCTGAATGATTGAAGTAGGAGTTTGTGAAGAAAGGTTAAATGAATTAGGATTATTCATTCTGTATCATAAGGGAATTTGCTAAAATAATATTAATTTGTCTCAAAGTGATCTATTACAAGAGAAACTATGACATCTTTAAAAAATTTCCCTCCGTGTGAATCTTAAAGAGACATACCTATGCTAGCTGAGCTAAGGCAAGTCGCCTTGGAAGTGTCTGCTTTTAGGGTAGTGTCAGGGTCTAACCAGGAAACAGGCACCACACAGAAATTTGCAGAGGGAAAGTTTAATGTGAAGAAGTATTAATTATAACACTGAGTTGGAGTTACATGGGATTAGCTAGGAGGAAGTAAAGAGAATGGCAAAGAATACGGGAATGACAGATACACGAAGTGACCCTATGCCTAGGGCTGGGGCAGGGTACCCAAGAAGAAAGCTCTCTCCCTGTTCCGCAGGTACAGATTGAGTCCTTGTTATAGAAGGCGTGGCTGTGATTCATAGAATGGCAGGAAAGTTGCTGTGATCCTGCTCTGGTAGAAGTTGCTGGAAGTATACCCTCTAAGCTGTTGATGAGGGGGAGTCTCAGAGGAGGTGTCCTGCTACAAAGCCTCCTGGCGAGGGAGTGCAAACAGAAGCTGCTGGCTTCCAGGAGCCTTCTGGGTAAGCACGCCTGAACCAGGAAGAAAACGACTCCTTCCTGTGATGTCTCTTCAATGTCCCCTACTGACAGTTTAATATTGTGCCAGCTGACAAAGAAAAACAAATTAAAGCATCTAGATCCATTTTTGCAGAGCAGGCAATGAAGAGTGATTTTGGAGATGAGGCAATAAATGGATAACTGGTATAAGGATTATTTTTGAGACGGCAACAGGTGGCTAAGAGGAGAACTTTGGCCTTGGTTTTATGCTTTGTGGCCTCTCAAGATGAAGTGAGGAGGATGATATGATAACATAGATCTTGCATAATTCCAAACAGTTTGTCTTGGTCCTACAAGTTGTTCTCAAAATTTCTTTTGAAAGAACCTATTAGCTCACAAGACTAGATATTCTTATACAGGTTTTCCTCTTCTTTTTTTTGAGATGTAGTGTGATGATGCGATCTTGGAACATCTGAACAACTGCCTCCTGGGTTCAAGCAACTCTTCTGCCTCAGCCCCAAAGTAGCTGGTATTACAGGCATGTGCCAACACACCTGGCTAATTTTGTATTTTTAGTAGAGATGGGGTTTCTGCCCATTGGTCAGGCTGGTCTCAAACTATCGACCTCAGGTGATCCGCCTGCCTTGGCCTCCCAAAGTGCTGGGATTACAGGTGTGAACCACCGTGCCCAGCTGCTTTTTTAGTTTTGAGGGGTACTGGGGATGTCTGTTTATTATTGTTATTGTTGCCAATCTGAAAAAAGTCCTTTTTAAGTTAATGTAGATTTTGTGATTAAACCATGTCTGAATATTTTCTTCTTACTGAATGTCTAATTAAAGAAGCCTTGGACCTTTACTCTGTATAGCAGAGGTTTTGGTTGCTTATGAGGAAAAAAATTTCTTTTTTTCCAAACTTATTTGTGCCTCCAAAAACCTTTAATCATTTTCATAAATGAAAGAATAATGAGCATGGGTACAGACTTTTTGGCATGTAGTAGTCTCTTCTTATCCACTGTTTCTCTTTTCACACTCTCACTTACCTGTCATCAGCTACAGTCTGAAAACTTTACAGTATTTTGAGAGAAAGAGACCATATTCATATAATTTTTCTTATAGTATATTGTTTCAGTTTGTTCTATTTTGTAAATTAACTTTATCATCAGTATGTATATATGGAAGAAACGTAGTACACATAAGGATTTTGCGTTATCCACTGCTTCGGGCATCTGCTGGGGTCCATGGAGAAGGAAGAGCTAATGTGTGTTCCAGAAGTTTGGAATGAGATGATTGGGTAAATAATCCCATTGCATGTCACATGGCTTTTAATTATTTGGTTTCAACAGAATTGCAGGAGACCCTCAGTGTCTTTTATCTTTTCTTTTTTTTTTTTTTTTGTCTTTTTCAGAAAATGATTCAGTTCCAATGCACCTCAGTGTCTTTTTAGTTGATGGATCATTAAACAAAAAAGGGTTTCAAATGATATATCACTTTATGATACTTTTTTTTTTTTTGAGGCAAAATCTTGCTCTGTCACCCAGGCTGGAGTGCAGTGGTATGATCTCGGCTTACTGCAGCCTCCACCTCCTGGATTCAAGAAATTCTCTTCTTCAGCCTCCTGAGTAGCTGGGATTACAAGTGCCTGCCACCAAGCCTAGCTAATTTTTTTTTATTTTTAGTAGAGATGGGTTTTTACCAATCTTGGCTAGGCTACCTTATAATGCACCTGCCTTGGCCTCCCAAAGTGCTGGGATTACAGGCGTGAGCCACCATGCCAGGCCGATACTTTTGAGAATAATTTAGAAGGTGTTTACAGACCAGCTATGTTGCTAAAACAAAACTCCTTCTATGCCCATCTATTTATTTATGTGAACAAATTTCTTCAGCACTTACATATTTGAAAGTGAAGAACAGAAATATAATCTTTAAAAATGTGTCTCATCTTGGCAGTGAGTAATATTCATCCACAGACACATGGACTAATTTTTTAAAAATGCCTCATTCTTATCAAAAGTTGTTTTTCTAATAACAGATTACTGTGGTTGGCAGAATTCTCAAGATGTTTCCCCCGGATTCCTGACCCGTGGTTATTCAGTCAAACACAGATCTTAGCACTGCTGTGAAAAAACTTTGCAGAATCAAATTTACCAATCAACTGATAGGTCAGCTGACCTTAAAACAGAAAGATTATCTTGAATTATGGTGGACCCAGTGTAGTCCCATGAGTCTGTAAGTGCAGAAGCATCACTCTGAGAGATGCAGCAGCAGAAGAGGCAGGAGACACGTGGGGTGAGAGGGATATGTTGTGTCCTTGCTGGTCCTGAGATTACCTGCAAGGACCAGAGGGCAGGTGCTAGAAGTTAACGGTGGTTTCCAGCCAAGGCCAGCAAGGAAAGAGGACTGACTTCCTATAGCTGTGTGAAACTGAATTCTGCCAGCAACTTGAATGAGCCTGGAAGCGAATTCTCCCCTCAAGCTTCCAGAAGGGAATTCAATGCTGCTAACACTTCATTTTTGCTTGCAAAACTGAGCAGACTGAGCAGACTGAGACTTCTGACCCACAGAACAGCGAGCGTTCTCGGGAGAACAACAAGTGTTGTTTTAAGCTGCTAAAGTTTTGGTAATTTGTACAGCAACAATAACAACAAATAGTTGTTATGTTAAATGATATTTAATCAACATACTTAATGTATTTTACACTGTTTTCATCATTTGTAATTAATAGTAATGTTTAAATTGATAACATTCTGAAAGAAAAATATCTTTAACACTCATAATTATATAGTTACAGAAATAATAAAGTTTGATTTCAATTTACATACATATTTTTTAATAGAAAACTGTGATAGAATAATAAAAATACCATTAAGCACAAATACGTTACATTAAGACAGAATTATCATAGGAAAGTAGAATGGAAATAAGTATATAAGGAGCAAAAAGGGAATAATATAAGAATTTTCACTGTTAAAGGAGAGCTTTTTAGTGGATATTTTATTTTTATTTTTACTTTTGAGATGCAGTCTTGCTCTATTGCCCAGGCTGGAGTACAGTGGTGTGATCTCGATTCACTGCAACCTCTGCCTCCCAGGTTAAAGGAATTCTCCTGCCTCAGCCTCCCGAGTAGCGGGGATCACAGGTGCATGCCACCACACCCAGGTAATTTTTATATTTTTAGTACATACAGTGGGGTGAGGGATTTGCCATGTTGGCCAGGCTGGTATCAAACTCCTGGGCTCAAGTGAATCACCTGCTTTGGCCTCTCAAAGTGCTGGGATTACAGGCATGAGCCACAGTGTCTAGCCATTAATGGATACTTAAGAAATGAATAAGGATTTGTCAAAATCATCAGTATTAAATTCCACTGAATATATTTAAAAGAGTGAACTGATAGTTTTATCTTAAAAAATCATTATTGACAGTATCCTATAAATAATACATTTTGCAACTGTTTAAAATTTGTTGAAAACATTTTGTTATCAACTTAAAAATATACAAAGGAGCTCATGGCCTTTGAAAATTCCTTCAAGAAGTAAGCACACAAGAAAATTTGAAGACCATTTGTTCATGACTCCATTTTCTCAATTTACATACAGTATTACCTTCCACTGGGGTAGGCATGAGAAAGCTTGTGAAGCTCAGAAGGTTTTCTCATTCATTAACTCAGTTATCCATTGAAGACTGATCAAATCTTTATAGAGAACTCAGATTACATATATAACTTATATGTAGCTTATATTCACTCAGCAAATTAAAATCGGGAGCATTGGGGCAGAGAAATAGTAACTTGAATTGATCAGACAGGTCTGCCTGGTTTCCACTCAGCATATGCATGTGTGGGGTTGGAGTGAGATAGTGTCTCTTGTCCAGGTACCTATATTCATGCTTAGTTTTATTTTATTTTATTTTCCTTTAAATTAAAAATAGAGAAGAAATCTCACTCTATTTCCCAGGCTGGTCTCGAACTTCTGAGCTCAAGTGATCCTCCTGCCTCAGCCTCCTAAAGTATTGAATTACAGGCATGAGCCACCATGCCTGGCCCATGCTCAGTTTTATACTATTGATTACTGTTTAAACATTCTCCCCTTTCTCACATCATGGTCCTAAATACGAGCCAACTAGCTCCTCTGCTGCTCAAGTGAAGAAACAGCACTTGTCTCAGAACCTAACGCTCAGACATAATTCTGGGGGAAAGAAACCATGGAACTAGGTTATAAAATAAACAATCGAGGAGTCCTATCCCGGAGACCATTAAGTCATGTTTCAGTAAAAACACAAGAAGTTATATATCCACCCACTTTTTGATCTCTTGTCCTATAAGATTTAGCTGTCTGATGAGTTTTTACTCTAAGGGATTTGAATTAATTGATAAAATTTCCCATTTTCTGCCTCACCTTGAATCTTGGTGTTCCTTCTAAATGTCTTTCTTAATGGTTGGATCATCTATGTAGTCACCCATGCTAGACATATAAGATCCTAGCCTCTTTGCTTTCTAGATCCCACAGCCATATCCTGTCAAGTCTGTTTCCCAAAAGTTTAAACTGTGTGCCTTCTTGCTGTTTGCAAACCCAGCCTCAATTAAGGTGTTCGCTGTTGACTGTGCCCTGGTCTTCATGACTCTCTCCTCTGCTTCAACCCTGAGAGCTCAGTACATTTGGATTTAAATGCAAATCTGCCCGTATCTTTCTTCCACCTAAAACTTTGTTTCATAACAAACCCAGTCTTTTATACCTTTCTCTCTTCATCTCATGCCATGCCTCTCCTGGAGTCATTGCTCAAACATGCCGTCCTGTTGCATGCCTTCATAGACTATATCTTCTGTAAGAATGGCTTTTCATCTACCTTCTCCTTGTCCATCTGGACAACTCATTCTTCAACGATCATTGTATACATGGTGGAAATGCTGCTACCAGGTACTACCTACCACCACCACCACTACCATCAGCTGGCATTTATCAAGGCTGAACACATTATGAGCTGGGAAGTGTGTTAGGCACTGTCCATGTACGGTCTTTTATATTATACAACAACTCAAGTTATTACCCCTTCTTTTCTCTAGATTAGGAAGCTAAATCAGAGATATTTAAGTGAGCAGACCAGGATTCAGAGCTGCAGGGATGTGCTTCCAGAACTCACTGATGGAACCACTGCAATTTGGAGCCCTGCTACACAACAGTGCTGCGGGAAGGAGGCAGTTACTCAGCCCCTCCGCAATACATCTTTTGTTAAATGAGGATCTTGATACCTTTTTAGCAGGATTCTTGTGAAAATTAGCAAACACTATTGAAAGGAAACTGCCAAGTCTTTATAATAAGTCAATCAGTCCAGCTTCTGGAAATATTTTCTTTAATATCCCATAATGTAGTTAATTTAAAGCTGGAAAATTTCACTAAAGGATAGAAAACAATAAAGAGTAACATCACAGGTAACACAAAACTAGATAATTTGACTCAGAGATTATAAATTGCTTGGAGTTAGCATGAGTGATCTAGGACTACCAGGACTGACTGACTAGTGTGTGATTTTAGCTGGCTTCTGAGGACTGGGCTGTGCATGTGTGGACTTAGCAATGATGTCTATTCGGTAGAACTATTGTGCAAGTTGAATTTATTCCTAAACGTACATTTATTGAGCCCAAAGCTAGGCATTCATTGATAACTAATATACAGTTTTTGACTTAATCCTCATAAAAAAAGGCAGTGGGGGTGCTACTTTGATTACTGTTTTACAGATGACAAGAGTGAGTCCTGAAGAGGTTAGGAAACTTGCGTAGGTCACATAGTTGGTGATTTCCATTCCCCAGGACTCAGGACTGGAACCCAGGCAGCCTGGCTTCAGAAGTGTGTGCTAAGCCCGTCTGCTGCATTGTCACCTGGTGTGAGTGAGACACTACCGTCATGAAGCTTGAAGTTGAGGATGGTATGCTTGTAAGGGAACAAAGAAGTGCACAATTAAAAATAAAATACATGCTATGAAGGAAATGAATAGTGTATGTGGCAAAGAAAAATGGGAAAATGATGAATGACATCCATTAGAGACAGTGGTCAGGAAAGTTTTCCTTGAGGAAAGTGATGTTTAAGATTGGATTGAGCCGGGCGCGGTGGCTCAAGCCTGTAATCCCAGCACTTTGGGAGGCCGAGGCGGGTGGATCACGAGGTCAAGAGATCGAGACCATCCTGGTCAACACGGTGAAACCCCGTCTCTACTAAAAATACAAAAACATTAGCTGGGCATGGTGGCGTGTGCCTGTAATCCCAGCTACTGAGGAGGTTGAGGCAGGAGAATTGCCTGAACCCAGGAGGCGGAGGTTGCGGTGAGCCGAGATCGCGCCATTGCACTCCAGCCTGGGTAAGAAGAGTGAAACTCCGTCTCAAAAAAAAAAAAAAAAAAAAAAAAAAAGATTGGATTGAATGACATAATGTGTTTAGTAAAGAGAAATATGGGCACCCTGCTAATAATGTTCCCTTTCCTTTCCTTTCATATGTTGAAATAAAACTTTTTGAGCCTGCATGAGTCCTCCCTGCTTACCATCGTCCTGAGAGGTAAACCCGCAGGGAAGATTCACACTTGTTCAGTGAGGAACTGTGAAAAGTCACAGAGGACTCCAGGGCTTGAACAACGGGCACATGGATGCTTACACATTACTTTGTTTGCACATGAAATCTTTTATTAGATAATTGAGAAACCCTAGCTATTTACAGGTATTGTCATTTTGTGCCTTAACAATTTGTTAGATTTCAAAAGCATCAACTTAGTTTTGTTGTTCACAGTGGCTTTGAAATGGCGTTAAGACTTCTGGAAATTCATTGAGGGTTAGCAGTGTCGTTGCCTATGCTTTTTACTTCTAAATAATAGCTTATTTCTTTGGCAAACCTATCATTTCTAATTTAATGGGTAGTACTTCAGTAATTGAACTATCTTTTTGAAAGCTACAATGGCAGCTAAAGAAATCCTAATAGAGGACTAAAATAAGATAAATGGGATAGGGACATATTACCACTTTTTGCTCATCTGGTTGTTATTGTTAATAATAATAATAAAATATTAGAAATTGATATAACTGTCTTTTTTAGCATCATTTAAAATATCCTTGGAAATGTCATATAAAATAGCAGCTGTAGCAGTGTGATATAAATTATAGTATAGTAAAAAAAAAAAATTGGCAATGGTGGGTTCTTCCTGACAATTGCTGCCTGATATTTTGAAAGCAAAATAGTCACAAATGTATTTAGGCCATTTCATTTAAAAAATGGAATTGCGCTTTTAGGTAAGCTTTACCTTTCATCCTCCTCCCTGGACTGTGATTCGCTGATTCATGATGGATGAGTGATATGGTGTGGCTGCCTGGCGTCGGATGGCCCGGTGAGCTCTGCCTTCTGGTACCCATGCCCTTATGTGATCTTTTCCTCCTGAGTGTGAGCTAGATTTAGTGACTCACTGTAACAAATAGGATATGGCAGAAATAAAAGGGTGTCTCTTCCAAGGTTAGTCTGTAAAAGATTATGAGTTTCATCTTGGGTGCTTTCTCTTGTTCTTTCTTAGAACTCTCCCCTGGGAGAAAACAGCCACCTTGTTGTAAGCAGCCCTGTGGAGAGGTGCACATGAGGAAGACCAGGGCTTGCCAGCATCCTCTGAAAGCACGTGGACACAGATCTGTCTCTCCCGTCAAGTCCCAACTGTGCATCCAAATAAGATCACAGCCTTTGCTGACAGCTTGACAGTCTCCTCATGAGCCAGATAAATCAGCTAGGTGACTCTCAGATTTCAGACTCACAAAAACTGTGAGATAATAAATGCTTATTGCTTTAAATGCTAAATTTTGGGGGTTACTGGTTATGCAGCAATAGATAACTAAGATAGATGAAGAGTGCAATGGAAATGACAAATTCTAGAGTGGGCCCTAGATCGGTGTAAATAGGAGCCACAGTGATATAATCCCAAGCCTCCACTGTGGCATGAGGCTGAGAGCATACTAGGGTTTATCCAGCTTCCTGGTTTTGAGTTGCTTATCATTTCCCTAGACTGAGGCTAAATCAGATTTGCTATGGCGAGAATGTGTCTTCTAAATTTCATGTGTTGGAAACATTCCTCAAATTTATATATTGATGATATTTGGAGGTAGGACCTTTGAGAGGTAATTAGCATTAGATAAGGTCATAAGAGTGGGGCCTCCATGATGAGACTCATGGCTTTATAAAAAGAGGAGGAAGGAACCGAGCTGACATACTCTTGCCCTCTTGCCATGTTGTACCTTCTGCCATGTTATGACATATTAAGAAGGCCTCATCAGATGCAGCTCCTTGATCTTGGACTTCCAAGTCTACAGATTGTAAGAAATAAACTTGTTTTCTTTATAAATTACCTAGTCTGTTGCATTCGGTTATAGCAAGAGACTAAGACAGCAGTCTTCACTGAGAGCAATGCATATAGAATTTAGCCAACTAAAGCAAAAGAAAATTTATTGGAAAGATGTCTGGAAAGGAGTAGATGGGGTGGAATGGGGGTATAATATCAACAGGAGACTGTGAGATCAGGCTTGGGAACCCATTGGAGGCCGCAGAGTTCCAGAAGCTAAGGAAAGGAAGCATGGCATCACTGTCCTAGCAGCAATGGTTCATCACAGCAGCACTACAATACATGCCTTCTGATGCTACTTTCCATCCTTGCCTTATTCACTCGGTATTCAGAGCCCTGGAAAAGAGCCTCCCATTGGCCATGCTTAGTTACATGCCCACCCCTGGTTATCCTGGTGTTGTGAAAGGAAGATGGGGGCTCTTTGGCCTTCCTAATTAGGAGCAATTCCACTACTGGTTACATACTTCAAATAATTGAAAGCAGGAACCCAAACAGATATATGTGCACCCATGTTCACAACATCCTTCTTTACAATTGCCAAGTGGTGGAAAGAACCCAAATGTCCATCAACAGATAAATGAATAAACAAAATATGGTGAATACATACAGTTGGATATTACTCAGCCTTAGAAAAGAGTGGAATTTGGATATATGCTACAACCTAAATGAAACTTGAAGATGTTATCCCAAGTGAAAAAGACAGACATAAAATAACAAATATTCTATGACTCCATTTATTTGAGGTATTTAAGATAACCTAATTCATAGAGACTGAAAATGAATGGTGGGTGCCAGGGACCGAAGGGAGTGAGGATGCAAGGTCATTGTTTAACGGGTGTAGAGTTTCAATTTGGGGTTCTGGAGAGTACTTAATGCCATTAAACTGAACACCTAAAATGGTTAAAATGACAAAGTTTATGTTTTACATGAATATATTTTAACACAGTAAAAAAATAATTATTTGTTTTCCCTCCCTCTCAGTAAAATTCTAAATCTTTGAGCATTGCAGACTTCTAGTTTGCCTTTAATTTGCCTTTCTTTATTGGAGAATACTAGAAACTCAGGACTACATTTACTAATTTAACCTATTTGACCTTGATGAGGAGGAATTGGAGCCTAGATTTTGTAGTCTACTTTCAGTGGACACTTTTGGAGGAATATAATAGAAAGAAAATATGTATTACAGTAATACTCTCATTATAATAATGTAGCAGTTCACCAACCTGAGTAATAAATAAATGTATATTTATTTTTTTATAATTTAATTTTACTTTTGTGTACTAATATTCTGGGGTCTGTAAAAACTTATTTTCAACTTACTTGGTCTTCTATTTTTCTCCCTGGTTCCATCATATTCCTGGGAGACTTAAATTATGCCAAAGACCTGGAAGGAGGAGCGACATTTGGTCTTAGCTGCCATCTGCCCATGATTGTATCCACAGAGCTGTCACTGAACCCACCCAGTCCTTGGCTGATGAGTCATCCTTTGCCCTGCTCTTCCGGCCTCCTCAGATTCAGGCTGCTGTTGCTGTTCCTTTGCCAGCACTGGAGCAGGCACACAGTCATCCACTTCCAAGCCACTCCAGGAGTCTGGCAACCTGTGAGGCTGGCCATTCCTGGGCATAGGGCTCTGTTTACCTAGACATACCTTCACAGGACTCAGGCTGGATGGTGAGATCACACCACCTCCACCCGACATCGTTACATAGGGTTCAAACACGCCTTAGTGTGACACACAGGAAAAGTGATGTGGAGTCACGGGCATGGTGCTTACATCTCTCCACTCCGATTCTATTAAGCCCTTTATTTCTACTATGAAAGGCACATGAGGGAGGCAAGAATGTTACCCAGTGCTGAAGCATATGAAATCCTCCAGAGGCCGGGGCAAATACCACCTACACCCTGGATTAGAAGTAACTTGTTTGTTGAGATAGAGAGGGATAAATTTGTCAAAATTATGGTGTTGAAATAGAATAGTGCTTAATGTCCTCACTTATCCCATTCTTCATCTAGACTATTCTAAGTTTGTTTTCTTAGAAACAGCAGAAGAAAATCAGAAAGAATCTGAAAGAAAAATAAAAGAGAATAAATTCTTTTTCCTTTGAAAGAGAATAAATTCTGAGTGTTTGAGTCAAGGGCTGGACCTGCACTGTCCAGTATGGTAGCTACCAGCCTATAGCAAGTAGCTGTTGAAACTTAAATTAATTAAAGTTAAATAAGATGAAAAGCCAGTTTCTTATTTGGACTAGCCACATTTAAAGTGCTTGATAGATAAATGTGGTTAGGCTACTGTATTGTATAGCTCAGAATTACAGATCATTTTTACTATGGCTGAAATTTGATAGTGCTAAGCTAGACCATAATATGTAATGAGTAAAAGTCAAGCTTTCAGGCTTCGGGATTCAAAAGGATTTCCTTGGTTGGGAAAACAAAAAGGGATTGAGGAAGTATTAGAAATGAAAGAGGATGGTAGTCCATCTGATAAGGGTGGAGTCCACATCTGGAGGGACCCAGTCACTATTGAGGAATGCTGCTCATTGATGCCAGCCAGGAGCTACGGACAAGCTGAGTGTTGTCTGGAAGCCATCTAGTCTCAAGTCAAGATTTCATCATACAAAGCTCACCTTGAGGAGACGTGTTAGGTGTTTTTCCTCATGTCATGAGTCATGGGAAGGTTTGTTTGCTCATGTCTGGATTCAGTGCACTGACAAGGTCTATTCGAAGTGTGATGTTAAGGGCACAGAGGACAATTATGTAAACTAAGAGGGTGGTAGGAAAATTGCTCAGTGCTATTTCTTTAAAAGAGATGAACAAAGCCATGGCCAATTCTAGAAGATTCAACATGGCAGTGTCCAGAATTATTTTCCAGAGGCTCCCAGAGGGTCCCAGTTAGTTGGCTAGCCATTATTGCTCCTGAGGATTATGAGGCTAGAAGGTAAAGATGCAAGTGGTGGGTGGACATAATGCCGGGAGGGTGTTCGTCCATCTGAAGCTCTGCCCTAGTCAAGTCTCTTGGGTTGTAATTTTCCTGGACTTCAAGGTGGGGCTCAAAACGGATCTTAGATCGTCCCTGCAAGACTCCTAATTTCCTTAACCCACATTTATCTGGTCTCCTCTTTTCCTGTTCCAAGAGACCCAGGCACTAGTTTTAATAAATGTTAGATTGTAATCTTCACAAACCCAGGACTTCTCCCTGTTCCATTTGCCCCATTGCCATCAGCTCAGTGCCATCCACCAGTTCCAGTGGATGCAAGGACAGAAAGGATGCAGGTAAGCAAGAGCGAATCATCGACCTGGGCCAGCTCGTCAAGGACAAAACAGACAAGCGAAAATCCAAGAACTGATGTTATTATCTGGGAACTATTTGCAGCAGATGGAAAGATTTCCTACAACAGTCTTTGAATGTCATCAGATTGGAATTATTGTGCCCTTGGCTTCTCATTCACCTTTGTTAGAACTAACCCAAAACTGCTTTGTGAAGTGAATTTCATCTTTGGCAATGGTCCTTTTTTGCACTATTTTGAAAGTTGTGTTTTTATATTTAGAAACTTCTTCTCATTAAGCTCCTCAGATTCAACCCAAAGATATAACTGTATTGACTGTTAAAGAGCACAGGTCTGGACATTAACCAGAAACATGTAATGTCCATGCTCAAACTGGACACAGCTATGGAGCCACCTAGTTCTCGTTAATGTACAAATGAAAAAAATAAAAGCTATCCCAAATGTTATAACTAGACTCTTTCTTGTTGCAAGCAACAGAAAAACCACTCTGGCTCAAAATTAAAAGTGGAATTTATTTAAGTAATACTAGGGTAGCTCATGTAAGTGAAGAAACAGCTTCAAAAACAAGCTATAGGAAGGGCAGAAACCAGAGAAGCTCATGAGACTTCAGCCTCAGACACGGTAGGAATTTCTCTCTAGGGTGCTGCGGTATGATGATTCAGCTCCCACACCCTGAAGACTGTATGTCTGTTCAAGATTGAAACTCAGGGAGAAGAATTTTGTTGACTGGTTTGAGTCAGGCATCTCTATCCTTGGATTAGTGAACTCCAGCCAGCGGGCATTGAGAGGTGTATGTAGGTGGGCATGGCCAATGAGGAATCCATGGGCCACCAGCTAAATTATGTCTAATACCCTGATGTGCTAGGTTATACCCTTTGTTCCTCTTTGCTCCTACAGATTCATTTTCCGTCCATCTCTTCTCACTTTGTGTCACAAGGAGTCAACCACTACAGACCACATCACCTACTCATTGTGCCAACTCTTCTGGCACCAAAAGGAAAATCAGAGGGTAAAGAGAAGAGAGACACCAAGATATTTCTTTCCCACCTTTTCCGGTATGTAGAGCTACTTCACTGGGAGAAAGTGCCTTCCTCCACAGCCACAGCTCACTGGCAAAGCCATGTCCCTTTGGCTGCAGGAGTTTTTATAATATCCTAATGCTGCTAGATTCTAGGTGCCAAAACACCCTTCTTATATTGCATTGATCCCTTCCCACATCTTTATACATAGATGTTTTCTTAAAGTCTCTGAGTGAATTCTAGTTTATTCCAGAGCGCTGACAAGTAGAACCCCACTACATCATACTAAAAGAGAGTTGTATACCTGGCCAACACTATATTGACCTTTGTAGAATAGCAGAGTTTTATTGTAAGAACATGTTACCCACTTATGGGAATGTATAAGATTCAATGTTATTAGATAGGTACTTATCTGTTTTGCTATCTTCACGTTGTTGGGATGTGCAGGGGAAACGATTCTGCCTGGTCAGAGTTTCTTTAAGGAACCACCCATCTCGAATTCTGAGTCAATGTGGTTTGGGTGCCATGAATTTCACCCCACCATGAGGGGACACAGAACTTTCCCTGGACAGAAGATGTGATGGAAGCTGGGACTTTTGGAAGAAAGGGAATCTATTCTTCTTGGAGTTACTAATTTGATAGACCTTACACCTGGAACTGCTAGTTGTCACTGTCACTTCTGAGTGGGGAGAGTCTTTTTGGAAATGGGGCCACCCAAGGAAAGGCAGCACTGAGATCTCACTGGGGAGAGATTACTGACAACACTGCGTGAGCACCTGGATTGGCAACACCTGAAATCATAGATTAAAAGCTGAATTTTTAATCTTTTTAGCTTACACATTTTTAGTTACATGAGTTGATAAGTCCCCTTTTATGTTTAAGCCAGTTATCATTTGCAACTGAAAGAGTACTGACCACTACAACATATTATACTTTACCTCTTTTTTAAAAAGTTGGCCTACTGTAAGCAAGCTGGAAATGCCTGATCTCCCTTGGTTTAACAGAGAGAAAGGGAACCAAAGGCTTAGGGAGATTGGGATGGCAGAATGAATTAATCACTTTACACCTCCTCATCCCAGCTGGGAGAGTCTGGGAGATATACCGTTGATCAATGCTTTGTGAAATAGGTTTGTGAGGGCAGTACCTGCATCTCTGAAGAGCCTGTAATTGCCCTTCTCTGTATGTCAGATCTAACTATGGGAACCACAGTCACTCAACTACAAAATTTAAATACAGTGGGAATAACTGGATCCCAAGGTGGCAGGGGCTAACTGGTGATACTCAACCATCAAAGGCAAGGTGGGCATAGCTACTGTAATGGACAGCAGAAGCAAAGTAGCAATCCCAATAGTCTGATTTGTGTAGAGCTCTGGCATTGGCTAATTTATCACATTGCTCCTAGAAGTAAAACTGATAGAAAACCTACTGCATTCCTTTTTTTTTAAGATGGAATCTTGCTCTGTCACCCAGGCTGGAGTGCAGTGGCGTGATCTCGACTCACTGCAACTTCCGTCCCCTTGGTTCAAGTGATTCTCTTGCCTTAGCCTCCTGAGTAGCTGGGATTACAGGTGCCCACCACTACACCCAGTTAATTTTTGTATTTTTAGTGGAGATGGGGTTTCACCATATTGGCCAGGCCATTCTTGAACTCCCGATCTTGTGATCCACTCACAATGGCCTCGCAAGTTGCTGGGATTACAAGCGTAAGCCACCACGCCTATCCCATTTCTATAATTTATATAAGCAGAAAACTTCCAGGTAGAATGAACAAGACTAATTTGAATTATAAAAACAGAGAATCATGGCCCCTCAATCAATTTCCAGACTTGAACCAGTTTACAAACCCAGAATCACTTGAAGGAAGGGGAGGCCGGGTCCCTTTGAGGAAGGACCCCACTACACTATTGACAATTTATGCTGTTACTCTTTCTCCCATTATTCCCCAAGAAGACCGCCAGCCTTTTACCAGAGTAACTGCACTGGAGACAGGGAAATGATTAGACATTTCACAGACTACTGGACACCAGCTCTGAGCTGATGTTGATTCTAGGGGACCCAAAACGTCATTGTGGCCCTCCAGTTAAAGTAGGGGATTATGGAGGTCAGGTAATTAATAAAGTTTTAGCTGAGGTCCGACTTACAGTGGGTCCAGTGAGTCCCCAGGCTCACCCTGTGGTGATTTCCCCAGGGCCAGAATGCATGATTGGCACAGACATACTTAGCAGCCGGCGGAACCCCCACATAGGCTCCCTGACTGGTGGGGTGAGGGCTATTATCATGGAAAAGGCCAAATAGAAGTCATTAGAACTGCTGCCTCTACCTAGAAAAATAGTAAATTAAAAACAATATTGCATCCCTGGAGTGATTACAGAGATTCGTGCCACTATCAAGAACTTGAAAGATGCAGGGGTGGTGATCCCCACCACATCCTTGTTCAACTTTCCTATTTGGCCTGTACAGATGACGGATGGAACTTGGAGAATGACAGTGGATTATCTCAAGCTTAACCTTGTCTCTGTAATCTTTGGCACAAAATTCTGTCTTTATGTAACACACATGTTTAACCAATGCATACTTACCCTTGTAAAACTCTAAGTTTTTTCCTCTCACTTAGAAACCATCAAACTCCAGTTAGTCAGTCAACGAGAGGCTTGGATGATGGGTTTGTCCCCTTTGCTAGGAACCCTTAGATAGAACTCTGGGAGGAATCTCACGCTATTTTCTGCAAAACAACGCCACCTGTCAGAAGGAAGCACTAAGATCAGTTACTATCCATATTTTAACGGCAGCTAGATGTACCTATTCAGAGTGGGGAAATGATATGAAAGAGGGTCAGGGAAGTGCTCGGAGGAGAAGGGGAGGTCCCCAGTGAGGGTTCCACCCCCAGGCCTGTGTCCACAGACCTAGGTGGGGCCTTTGTGCCTAAATGTTGCATTTTCCAAGACCACCATGGCCCACCATGCCCTGTGCCTATAAAAACCCCTGAGACCCTAGCAGGCAAGTACACAGGTGGCTGGATTTTGAAAGGAACAAATCAGCTGAGGAACACATGGGTGGCTAGACACTATAAGAAATGCACTGCTGTAGGAGACACTGGCATGCTGGCAGGCCATCAACCGGTGGAACGAGGCGGCATTTGGCTTAGGTAGTCAGGGGAGACGTTGCGCCACCAAGCAGCCTGGCAGGGGAAAACCATCTCTTTTGGGCTCCCCCATTTTCTGAGAGCTACTTCCTCTCAATAAAACCTTGCACTCATTCCCAGAGCCCACATGTGATCTGATTCTTCCAGTACACCAAGGCAAGAACCTTGGGATACAGAAAGCCCTTTGTCCTTGCAAAAAGGTAGAGGGTTAATTGAACTGACTAACACAAGCTGCCTATGGACAGCTAAACTACAACAGCACCCTGTAACACACGCCCACTGGGGCGTCAGGAGCTGTAAACATTCACCCCTAGACACTGCTGTGGGATCGGAGCCCCGCAGCCTGCTTGACTGTATGCTCCTCTAGAGGTTTGAGCAGCTGGGCACGGAAGAAGCCAGCTACACCACATCGCAAAAACTGTGAGGGGGCAAGGGAACTTTTCTTGTTTCAGAATAACCTGTTCTGTGGACAACACTCAGCTTCTTTCCCCAGCCACCCCTTCATCACCCAATGGGCCCATGAACAAAGTGGCCATGGTGGCAGGGATGGAGGTTATACATGGGCTTAGCAACATGGACTTCCACTTACCAAGGCTGACCTGGCCACGGCCACTGCTGAGTGTCCAGTTTGCCAGCAGCAGAGACCAACACTGAGCCCTCGATATGGCACCATTCCTTGGGGTGGTCCGCCAGCTCCCTGGTGGAAGGTTGATTATGTTGGACCTCTTCCATCATGGAAAGGGCAGAAGTTTGCCTTCGCTGGAATAGACACTTACTCCAGAGATGGGTTTGCCTATACTGCACACAGTGCTTCTGCCAAGACTACCATCTGTGGACCCACAGAATGCCTTATCAACGGTCATGGTATTCCACACAGCATTGCCTCTGACCAAGGCACTGACTTTACAGCTAAAGAAGTGAGGCAGTGGGCTCATACTCATGAAATTCACTGGTTTTACCATGTTCCCATTATTCTGAAGCAGCTGGATTTATAGAACGGTGGGATGGTCTTTTGAAGTTACAGTTACAATGCCAACTGGGTGACGATACTTGGCAGGACTGGGACAAAGTTTCCCAGGCGGCTGCACATGCCCTGAATCAGCATCCAGTATATGTTTCTTCCATAGCCAGGATTCATGGGTCCAGGAATCAAGGGGTGGAGGTGGAGTGGATCACCATCACCCCTAGTGATCCACTAGCAAAATTTTTCCTTTCTTTTCCTGTGACATTACATTCTGCCGGCCTAGAGGTCTTGGTTCCTCAGGGAGGAATGCTGCTGCCAAGAGACACAACAATGATTACATTAAACTGGAAGTTAAGATTGCCACCTGGACACTTTGGGCTCCTCCTACCTTTAAGTCAATAGGCTAAGAAGGGAGTTACAGTGTTGGCTGGGGTGATTGACCCAGACTACCAAGATGAAATCAGTCTACTACTCCACAATGGAGGTAAGGAAGAGTACGCATGGAATACAGGAGATCTATGAGGGTGTCTCTCAGCATTACCATGCCCTGTGATTAGAATAAATAGGAGACTATAACAGCCCAATCCAGGCAGGACTACAGATGGCCAAGACCCTTGGGGAATGAAGGTTTATGTCACTCCACCAGGAAAAAAAACCCTACGACTTGCTGAGGTGCTTGCTAAAGGCAAAGGGAATACATAAGGGGTGATAGAAGAAGGTAGTCGTCAATACCAGTATGACCATGTGATGAGCTGCAGAAATGAGGACTGTAATTGTCATATTTCTTCATTCTTTTGTTAAAAACATGTTTGTGCATGTACACGCTAGTACTAAGAAAATATTTTCGTTTTATTTCCTTTTTCCATTATGTGACATAAGATTTATTGACTTAGTATCAGCATTTAAGTATTGTTAACTTTATGTGATAGCATTTGGGTTGGGGATTGGAGCATTTCCGGTTGTGCTGTATTATGTTAGGCATAATTATGACCTTATTATTGTCTTAATATTATGTATGTTCTCAAAAGTTGTGTGTGAGTTCAAGTTGACAAGGGGTGGACTTGTGATGGTTAATACTAAGTCTCAACTTGATTGGACTGGCGAATGCAAAGTACTGCTCCTAGATGCGTCTGTGAGGGTGTTGTTAAAGGAGACGAACATTTGAGTCGGGCGACTGGGAAAGGCAGACCCACTCCTAATCTGAGTGGGCACCATCTGATCAGCTGCCAGCATGGCCAGAATATAAAGCAGGCAGAAGAACATAAAAAGACTAAACTGGCTTAGCCTCCCAGCCTACATCTTTGTCCTGTGTTGGATGTTTCCTGCCCTCAAACGTCACACTCCAAGTTCTTCAGCTTTGGGACTCAAACTCCTCAGCTTTCAGATGACCTATTTTGGGACCTTGCGATTGCGTGAGTTAATACTCCTTAATAAACCCCCCTTTGTATAGCTATCTATCCTATTAGTTCTATCTCTCTAGGAACCCTGACTCATATAAGCCCCCAAAAGGAAAGGCAGCACTCAGATCTGGGGAGAGATTCCTGACAACAGTCTGTGAGTGCCTGCATTGGCAATACCTGAAATCATAGACTAAGAACTTAATTTTTAATTTTTTTAGTGTACACATTTTTAGTTACATGAGTCAATAAATTCCCTTTTCTGTTTAAGCCAGTTTGAGTTGGGCTTTCTCTCATTTGCAGCTGAAAGAGTACTGATCATTACAACACATTACATTTTCCCTCTGTTTTTTGAGAGTCCTCAAGAGGAAATGTTTTGGGATCTTAGGTCCAGGAATGGCTTTTTTCCCTTTTGAATAAATGGCTTGTTTTATGGATACTGTATATCATATAAACAATTTTGCTTTGGGCAGAAAATGGAGAATCAAATTTTGGATTCACTTTTTTTTTCCTTTTTTTTTTTGAGACAGAGTCTGGCTCTGTCACCAGGCGCCAGGCTGGAGTGCAATGGCACGATCTGAGCTCACTGCAACCTCTGCCTCCTGGGTTCAAGCAATTCTCCTGCCTCAGCCTCCCGAGTAGCTGGGACTACAAGCACGTGCCACTACACCCAGCTAATTTTTGTATTCTTTTAGTAGAGACTGGGTTTCACTATGTTGGCCAAGATGGTCTTGATCTCTTGACCTTGTGATCCACCCACCTCAGCCTCCCAGTGGATTCAATTCTAATCAGTGAAGGGCGTTACCTCGTTGTTATTGTTGTTATTTTAAATACACCAACATTATTCATGGCTGTATCTTATTTTTTCTACTTTTATTATTCTTTTGCCCTGGTTCCATCACCTTTTAAAATTTATCTTTCTTTATTTTATCTCTGTAAGCTTGTCTATTTTTTTTTTTTAGCAAAGACAATATATAAATAAATAAATAGGATAAACGATGAGAACATTCTGTATGATTTTGCTGACATTTCTATTGTCAACTAAGAACATCTGTTTCTTTTGAGAAGATATGTCTTTAGTGTATTACAAACATCACTGCCTGCCTGTAGGAGATAATGTGTATAATCTTGCATTTCTTAATAGGCTTGTGGCTTTACTTAATATCTTTGCCAAAAAATTATTGTTTTGAGGGCAGAGCACAGCGTCTTATTTAAGTGGTTATATAATTTCCCTTCACAGTAAAAATGTAGACAAGACAGGAATGCATAGATTTGCTAAATTACTGCGGTAGCATTTATCTTGTAACGTCTTAACATTTTGTATATGTGGTTTCATAAATGTGAGATCCTGTGGTCCGATGATGTCCACCTTTCCCACACTTTCTTCATACAAATTCTCTTGCATGACTACAGCCTAATTCCTTATCCTTTTTTTCCTTGGTTTCTATAAAGGTCCATCTCTTTCTTCTTAAACACTTGGGCAGGCATGCCATAGCCAGTTCAAGTGCCTACTATGGTTAAGAAACTGCTTATGATTTCAGAGCCACCTACTGCAGGGTCCCTAGATTCTGTCTCTCACTTTCACTGTTCCCAGTACCAATTCTCTTCTCAGCCACACTTACCTCCTCCTTGTGTTCAGAGCAGAATTGTGCTCATGCTTTCCTCCCTCCACAAGGTGTCGTCTCCAAAACGTTCTTCCTCTTTCTGTTGCTCCTCAAGATTGAACTGCACAAAGTTCTTTCCAGGCATTAGGCTCTGCATAGATCTTTCTTGTCTTCACACCTTCCTGGAGTGCATGTTAGGAGGCTGGCATCACATTCTGTGCAATACATTGCATGCATTTTCCTCTAAGTAGCATTTAAGTGTGTGCATTTGTTTTATGCAAATATTTTATTTCTCAGGAATAAATCTAGGCCAGACACAGTGGCTCATGCCGGTAATCTCAGCACTTTGGGAAGTCGAGGCAGGAGGATCACCTGAGGTTAGGAGTTTGAGACCAGCCTGGCCAACATGGTGAAACCTCAACCTACTAAAAATACAAACATTATCAGGGTGTGGTGGCACATGCCTGTAATCCTGGCTATTCAGGAGGCTGAGGCAGGAGAATTGCTTGAGCCTGGATGGTGGAGGTTTCAGTGAGCTGATATCATGCCGCTGCACTCCAGCCTGGGTGACAGAGCAAGACTCTGTCACCAAAAATAAAAATTAAAAAAAAATATCTAAAGTTTCTTGGGATGAATATTAGGTCTTTATTTATTTCTTATCCCCGAAGTATTTAACTCAGTGCTAAATGCACAGTATGTATTTAATGAAAATAAATTAAATGTACTACGAATCAGGAGACCTGAAATGTACTGGCAAGTTTGTTTTTGCTTAGCTGTCCGACTCTGGACTACTCACCATTTTACCTTCTGAGTCTTCTAATTTCTCATTTAAAATAGGTGAAAAAAAAATGAATGTCAAGGACATTGCTAAAAGAAAAAATAAATTACATGGGGCAGCTAAAGGAATGCACATAAAGAAGGCCACACTTTTCTTCTTTGTCTTGCTAATGATTGAGAAGGAGCCTGGGTTAGGTATGGAAGGGAATCCCCGGGACCACTGTTTTACTCCTGAGCGCACACCCATGTTCAAACTTGTAGGGTCCCTGACAGCGAAGTGTGGCTGGGAAACTGAGTTCTGGCAGTGGAATGTGAGGAGGTCATATATTCCCTGTCTAGTTCTAGCTCATAAAAATTATCTCATGCTTTCTTTGCTCTCTTTTCCTGTTAGCTGGTGGAATATAGACAGCTGGGAGGACGGTTGCTCAGGCCTGTAATCCCAGCACTTTGGGAGGCTGAGGCAGGTGAATCACCCAAGGTCAGGAGTTCCAGACCAGCTGGCCAACATGGTGAAACCCTGTCTCTACTAAAAATACAGAAATTAGAGCCAGGTGTGGTGATAGGTGCCTGTAATCCCAGCTATTTGGGAGGCTGAGGCAGGAAGAATCGCTTGAACCCAGGAGGTGGAGGTTGCTGTGAGCTGAGATCACACCATGGCACTCCAGCATGGGCAAGAGAGCTAGACTCCATCTCAAAAAAAAAAAAAAAAAAAAGAAAAAAAAGAACTGAAGTAAGAATCTGTGCTATTACCTGGTGTCCTTGGTAGAAAGCCATATGTAAAGGCGAGCTGTTACATTCCTACTCAAAAACACATAAACCACCAAAGGCTTTACTACTTTTGCTGTTGGGAAGCCCTGGCCTCTGGGGTGGACAGTAATATGCAAATAGGCATCTATTATTCAGTGGGGAAGGGAGGCCTTGGGCCACCCTCACACACTAATTTAATTTTGTAAAATCTTCACCTGCGTCTTGGTCAATGCATAGGATGTTGGTTTTTATGTAAATACTTTTTTTTTTTTTTTTTTTTTTGAGACGGAGTTTCGCCCTTGTTACCCAGGCTGGAGTGCAATGGCGCGATCTCGGCTCACCGCAACCTCCGCCTCCTGGGTTCAAGCAATTCTCCTGCCTCAGCCTCCCGAGTAGCTGGGATTACAAGCACGCGCCACCACGCCCAGCTAATTTTTGTATTTTTAGTAGAGACGGGGTTTCACCATGTCGGCCAGGATGGTCTCGATCTCTTGACCACGTGATCTGCCCACCGCGGCCTCCCAAAGTGCTGGGATTACAGGTTCGAGCCACCACGCCCGGCTTATGTAAATACTTGATCCTTGTTTTGTCCATCAGAGATTGAACTTCCATGCAGTTAGCTGAGAGGCCTCACACCTGGTTCTTGGTTAGCTAAGCTATGCTACTAGTGGTTTCCGTGGAAATGACAGTAGAAATGGCCCTATGTGCCTGAGTTGTTAGAGCTGCCAGCTGGACTCTAAGGGGAGCTGCTTTTCCCGGTGACATCCACAGCCCATTACCAGCACAGATGGGATCACAGCCTCTCATGACCTCTGGTGAGGCCTTAAAGTTCCAGCCCTTCAAATGACTGAGGAAATCTGATATTTTTGATTATAACTGGAAAAATTTTTTCAGAACCAAATAACTTGTTGGATATCTTCTGTTTTCAATGTCAAATATTAGCATTTCTCTTCAATTTAGACTTATAGATCTAATGCAGCTGTTAGTGAGTCACTTTTATAAATATGAACTTGTCCAGATGGTTAAAACTTCTCTGATCTTTTAGTAGGGGGAAAAACATGAATACTGATTATTTTATGAGTATTCAATGAGAAATATGTTCTTAAATATTTTGTGGTAAATTGGGAATATGTGTAAGTATCTTTGTTAAACTTTATAACCATTTTTAGACCCTGCTAGTAACTTACTAGGGGCATTGGTTAAACTATGCAATTTCTCACTGCCTTTGTTTCCTAATTTATTAAATAAAGTTTCAATAAAGTGAGACTAATGAAGACTGAGGTTTACTCTGACAAAAATGGTCATAAACTTCCTGATAGAGGGTGGATGTTTATTAAAGTGTATCAACATGTAGATGTAACTAAATGTAGACCATTTGTAAATGATCACACGTTGGGCTGTTCTGAGAAAATGAATATTCTGGTTTATTTATTATTTAAATATAATCCGTAAATAGCCCATCCATTTTCAAACAACTTAATATAATATGATATATTCTAGAGTTATATTGCACAGAATTTAGTCTGATGATTCAGAAGTGAATATTTAATTGTGTAATATGGATAGTATACTATGAAAATCAGTTTACAGAGCATAGCATCAAACATTAAAAATGAGAAAGAATGCATAGATTTCCCTCCTTCCCATTTAAAATTATTTTAATTTAATTTTAAAAATTCATAGTTGACAACCTTAACTTTATCACAAAACTAGAGCTCAGGAAAATCATCCTTGTTATGTGATGGTTCCACTGGCTTAGGCTATGAATAGGAGGGAGACAAACTATAAAAATGAACATGATAATAGATACATTTCAGTAAGAAGACTCAATATTTACCAGTGTAGTTGGAAGGAAAAAAACCCGTTCTGATCTAATGGCTAGAATACATGTATGTAAATTACAATCGGAAAGCATCTTCTCTGCACTCAAAGAGGAGTAAATATGTATGTTACCTGAAGCTGGGCAAGTCATCAGTGGCAGGATGTGATCATCTTACCATCGTTAAAAACAGGAAACAAGATATTTTGAGTAGACTTAAGGTTTACTATAGAATATGAAAATTCCCACCAGGAACACAGTCAAGTTAGTTGATATTTCCCATGCCATTTGATTATCTTACCCTTCATAGGATGCCAGTTTGCTTTTTGAAATTTCCATGTTAGTAATTATTTTTTATATTCAAGTCACAGTACTCAGGATATTACAGCTTTTGATATTTGAATTTAATATCCTTATAGGACAACTGCTGAATCCATTAGTTAGCCATCTGGTTTAGGGTAGCTTGTCTGCTATTTCTTTAGGCTTTCAAATTATTGAAATGTTTTGTACTTATGATCATTTGCATATTAAATGTGTGCATGTGTGTTAATGTATATACTGACATCTTGCTTAACTGTTCACTCTGAATGAAATGAAAGGGTGACTTCCAAGAGGATTTAGTAATTGAAATGCCAAAGTGATCTCATTACGTGGTTTTATCCCCAAGTGTATTAGTTTCTATGGCTGCTGTAACAAATTGCCACAAACTACGTGGCTTAAACAAGACACATTTACTCTCTTACAGTTCTGGAGATCAGAAGTCTGAAATCAGTTTCACTGAACTGAAATTAAGGTTTAGCTGGGACTTCCTCCTTCTGGGGGTTGCAGGGGGATGCTTTTCCTTGCCTTTTCTACCTGCATTCTTTGCATCACTTGGCCCAAGTCTCCTTCCTCTCCAAGAACAGCAGCTTCACATCTTGATTTAGTTTTCATATAGCCCTCTGTCTGGTTCTGGACCAGGGTTATCAGCTTCTAATTCTGATGCATGATTTCTCCAAGATCACTGGATAAAGGATCCCTCTACCTCCCTCTTATAAAATACCCTTAGATTAGAATCCACCCAAATAATCCTGGATAATCTCAACATTCTTTTTTTTTTCACATTTATTTATTTTATTGCATTTTAGGTTTTGGGGTACATGTGAAGAACATGCAAGATTGTTGCATAGGTACACACGTGGCAGTGTGATTTGCTGCCTTCCTCCCCATCACCTACATCTGGCATCTCTCCCCTTGCTATCTCTCCCCAGTTCCCCATTCCCCCACCGTCCCTCCCCTATTTCTCCCCAACTGACCCCAGTGTGTAGTGCTCCCTTCCCTGTGCCCATGTGTTCTCATTGTTCAACACCTGCCTATGAGTGAGAACATGTGGTGTTTGATCTTCCACTCTTCTGTCAGTTTGCTGAGAATGATGGTTTCCAGGTTCATCCATGTCCCTACAAAGGACCCAAACTCATCATTTTTGATGGCTGCATAATATTCCATGGTGTATATGTGCCACATTTTTCCTGTCCAGACTATCATCGATGGGCATTTGGGTTGGTTCCAGGTCTTTGCTATTGTTAACAGTGCTGCAATGAACATTCGTGTGCACGTGTCCTTATAGTAGAACGATTTATAATCCTTTGGATATATATCCAGTAATAGGATTGCTGGGTCAAATGGAATTTCTATTTCTATGTCCTTGAGGAATCACCACACTGTCTTCCACAATGGTTGAACTAATTTACACTCCCACCAACAGTGTAAAAGTGTTCCTATTTCTCCACATCCTCTCCAGCATCTGTTGTCTCCAGATTTTTTAACGACTGCCATTCTAACTGGTGTGAGATGGTATTTCAATGTTGTTTTGGTTTGCATTTCTCTGATGACCAGTGATGATGAGCATTTTTTCATATGTTTGTTGGCCTCATGTATGTCTTCTTTTGTAAAGTGTCTGTTCATATCCTTTGCCCACTTTTGAATGGGCTTGTTAGTTTTTTCTTGTAAATCTGTTTTAGTTCTTTGTAAATTCTGGATATCAGCCCTTTGTCAATAGGTAAACTGCAAAAGTTTTTTCCCATTCTGTTGGTTGCCGATTCACTCTAATTACTGTTTCTTTCGCTGTGTAGAAGCTGTGGAGTTTGATTAGGTCCCATTTGTCTATTTTGGCTTTTGTTGTCAATGCTTTTGGTGTTTTGGTCGTGACAACATTCTTAATTTAATCACATCCACAAAGTCCCTTTTGCCATGCAAGGTAAGATTCACAGATCTCAAAAATTAGGATGTGGATATCTTTGGGAACTACTACTCAGTTGTTTAGGAAAGGGTTAACTCAGCAGGCCCAGGTTGCTCAAATTCTGCACATTCTCAATGCCTTTAGGACTGGCTTTTGGCCTCGTCTCTAACACAAGACCTCTGAGTCTATAGAGTATCCTTCCTGATAAGTTTCTTTGTAAGGTCTTCAACCACACCAGATAGTTCATGCCAACAATATAATTTATGGTGAATGCCCATTTTTATATGCTTGAGGCCATGGTCACGCTCTGCTTGACCTCTTGTCAGTGGGGGCCTGGAAATGGAGTAGCTAAGGTCAATTGTATGGGTGTTGCCTGCCTATGTGACTGACCCCCTAATAAAATCTCTGGGCACCAAGGCTTGGGTGAGCTTACCTGATTCACAACACTTAGCAATTAGCATGTGTTGTCACAACTTGTTAGTGAGAGAATTATGCACTGTCCATATAACTCCACTGGGAAAGGACAACTGAAGTTTGTGTCAGGCTTCTCCTGGATTCTGCCCAGTATGCCTTTTCTCCTTGCTAATTTCAATATGTATCTTCTCACCAGAATACGCTGTAACTGTGTTTTTAACAGCTTTTCTGAGTCCTGTGAGTCTTTATCCAGTCATCTAGCCTGAGGGTTGTCTTCAGGACTTCCAATACAACAACTCACCACAACTAGTTAGTGCAACAGCCTAGAATTGAGGTTGATGTTAGAATAAGTGGTGTGTGTGTATATCCAATGTGTTGTGCAAATACAGTATTTATAACAGAAAAGAACATCTTTGGTAAAATATTAATTTTAATTAAAAATGGAAACATTGTTTATATATTAACTAATTACTGAGAGCCATGGAAGTTACATACTGTGTCACTATTGCATTGAAAAGAATGGAAAAAGGTAAATATTTTCATTCTGTATACAAATTTATAAGCCCAAACCTTGGAAATATACACGGAAATACTATGCATGTTTGAAAAGCTTAAAAATAAAATATACTCCTACATGCCTTTGAGAAATAATGGAAAATAAATGCATTTAATTTATTGTGCTTTCATTGCCAATTCACCTAAATCTAGAGCAAAAACAAGAAACAGAAGGGCCTGAATTAGGCTATTTTCTTTGTGAGAACAATCATCATCTAATGAGCTAAAAAAAATTATGTCAGAAAATTATTTTCTTTCATTTGGAAGAAAATAATGTTTAGAAAATTGATTGAGCTAATAAGTTAGACCCTGACGGGATCTGAATTTCCATGGAATGTTCTTGAATGCAAAAAAAGGAAAAGTTGCTGTTATTCCACAGGGAAAATAAATCAAGCAAGATGGGCTTGTAACAAACACTGTTCATTTTAATACTTCCTACTTCTGAAACTTCAGTGAAATTACTTCAGTTGTTTTTTCACATTTTGCTTGTGTGTGGATGTGCTTGGTGAAAATTGATGAGTGTCTGAACCTTATATACATAATTAAATTTGACAGAGCTAGGCAATCAATGTATGTGTAAGAACAAGGAAGCAACATGAGGCCTTAGAAAATAACCACCCAATCATAGAATGGACTCTAAATTATCAAAAAATATGACTTGTTTTCTAGAGGTTTTTTTTTTTTTTTTTTTTTTGAGACAGAGTCTTACTCTGTCGCCCAGCCTGGAGTGTAGTGGTACAATCTCAGTTCACTGCAACCTCCAGCTCCTGGGTTCAAGCTATTCTCCTGCCTCAACCTCCCCAGTAGCTGGGATTGCAGTTGTCTGTCACCACACCCAGCTAATTTTTGTATTTTTAGTAGAGACGGAG
Source organism: Sapajus apella (assembly GCF_009761245.1). NCBI lineage: Eukaryota > Metazoa > Chordata > Mammalia > Primates > Cebidae > Sapajus > Sapajus apella. The sequence goes on from NW_022436975.1 coordinate 14,411,293, forward strand.
TTTCACTATGTTGGCTAGGCTGGTCTCGAATTCCTGACCTCAAGTGATCAGCCCGCCTCAGCCTCCCAAAGCGCTGAGATTATAGGCGTGAGCCACCACACCTGGCCAAGTTTTCTAGATTTTTTTTTAAAAGGAGGCTTTGGCTGTTATATAGGCTTGTATGGAATTGTTGAAGTAGATCAACCAGATGAACCCTAAATTGGGTCAGAAATGCATCCTCACTTTGAATGTCAAATCACTGGCTTCAGGATGCAAGAGAATGTGGTCTGCCATGCCAGGATCATGGTCCACCCGGGAGTCCCACTGAAGCTTTTGGGGAAACTAAGATTTGTGATGAGTTCTGCCTTATAGATATTATAGGCTGTTCTGTTAGAACCATACACACTCAACGTTTTGCAATGTTGCTTGTTGAAGCCCAAGAAAAAATTTTCTTAGGAAAATTTTCTTATGAAGAAACCAATGTAGAAGGATGCCAAGAGCTGCTGCTGCTTGACTTACTTGAGATGACACTCAATTTCATTTGAAAGAAAAGTTGCTTACTTGAAAATATGAACAAGGGTAAATGATTTCCCCAATATCAAATATTGATCATTTCCACTATGACAAATAATTAGAAAAATTCTTTCTTTGAAAATATGTTTTTATGTATTTGACAAGGAGGAAAATATTGATTTTGTTTACACTTCTAGAAGAACGTTTCACTTGAGTGTTAATTTGTGATTGTGGTAGAAAGGGGAAAGCAGAAATACTGTGATATCATTTGTCTTACCCATCATACTTTTCACAAATTTATTTTTTTCATACAGCTCTATGTATTCTCACTTTCTTTCATATGGTCCCTCCAGACTTCTTAACACTTACGGAACACTTGCAAGACTAAAAATTTTTAATCTAAACCATGCATTAAAATTTTTTTCCACAGGTAAGAGTAAAACCATTCTCATTAATTTTAATGAGTGTTTAATATATCATAGAGTTTCAGAATTTTTTTTAACAAAGACTCTTAATAATTGCTGTCAGCCTTAGTATTTTTTCTACTTCCACCAGTTTCTCAGAGCTGCATCACAGTCAGAGAAGTGAACATGTTCTTTTTTACACCTTCATTTTCTAAAAATAAAATGATCAGCCGATTAGAAAAGAAACCCAAAAGGAAAATAAAATCCTTGTGAGTAGTCAAGCTGAAAAGAAAGTCATGAAAAATAAAGAACGGAAAACATGAAAAAATCTTTTAACCAAACTTTGCATTAAAAAAAGAAAAGAAAAAAGGAAAAAAGGAATCTGGGTCAATAAGAAATTATTCACTCTATTAAAATAGCACCAGTGGTTTTACTACTTGGTTTTCTCTTGCTCCTGAGATTGCTTTTAAAGAAAATTGGGGGTAGCTTCAAGAGGTGTCAGTTCAGTCTCAGCTGGGGTCATAAACTCATTCCCAAGATCCACTAGGTGTTGTGGTGACCATAATCAATGTTTTAAAAAAACCCTTTTTACTAAGATTTAAAAAATTGTTGATGTTCACTTAGAGATACTTTTCACACACAAAAAAATCGTTCTTAAAATATTTTTACAAAGAAAATTGGCAAAATGCAGAGAAATTGAAAAAATATGAGAATATAATAAATCCCTCATATGCATCATCTAGATTTAATACTTTACTAGCATTTATTAATATTTTTACTTTATATATTACCTTTTTAAAATTTATGGAACTTTATTACCCTTAGGTTTATTTTTATTTTTTATTGAGTTATAAATTACATAAAATAAAATTCCTCACTCAGTGTGAGGTAGATAATTTTAGAGGACTTGACAAATGCATACAGCACCAGAATCATGATAGAGAACATTTCATCATTTTCTAATGGCCATTTGTAGTCAGTTCCTTTCCTTCACTGAAGTCCCAGTAAAACACTGATTTACCTTCTTATTCTATAGTTTCATCTTTTCTAGAATTTCATTTAAATGGAATCATAAGGTATGTAGTATTTTGTGTCTGGCTTCTTTCACTTCACATAATGCTTTTGAGATTCATACACGTTATTAAATGTCAATAATTTTCCCTTTTTATTTTGTATTAATGCTCCATTGTATGGATATACTAAAGTTTTCCATTCTGTAGCTAATGGACTTTTGCTTTTTCCCCAGTTTTTGGCTATTCTGAATGAAGCTGTTATGAAGATCTGTACCCATGTCTTTGTATGGATATTTACATTTCATTTATTTAAGGTAAATACCTAGAAGTGGGATTCTGGGTTATATTACAAGTGTGTAATTTTATTTAAAAAACTACCAATTTATTTTCAAAGGTGAAGACTTTGCATTCTCACCAGCAGTGACTGAGAGTTCCAGTTTTTCAACTAGTAATTGATTGTGTGTTTTTATTTCAGTCATTCTGGTTACTGTGGTAGTGTCTCAAAGTGGTTTTAATTTGCACTGCTCTAATTATTAATTATATTGAACATCTTTTTGTGTGACTATTTGCCATTTGTATGTCACCTTTTGTGAAGCTTCTGTTTAAATCTTTGTCCATTGAAAAAACAGGTTGTTTGTCCTATTATTATTTAGTCTTAAGGATTTTTATGTATTCTAGAGAAATGTCCTTTACCGGATAAGTCTTTTGCAAATATTTTCTTCTAGTCTGTGGCTTGTGTTTTTATTTTCTTAACAGTGGATTTTGAAGAGCAAAAGTTTTTAATTTTAATGAATTCCAAATTATCAATTGGTTTTAGTAGTTTATGTTTTCTGATAGAATAGTAAATAAATTTTGTCTGAGTTCAGATTTCCAAGATTTTTCTCCTTTGTGTTCTTTAATAAGTTTTATAGCTTTCTATTTCAAATTAAATTATGAATATGATATTAAGTAAAGATCCAAGAATTTATTCTTCCTATGGTCATTTAATTGCTCTAACACTTAGAAAAAAACTATCATTTCTCCAATAATAATTTTGTTATCTTTATAAAAAATTAATTTACCACATATATGTAGAAATATTTCTGGACTTTCTATTCTGTTCCATTGATCTACAAATCTATGTTTTATGCCAATACTGCAACTGTTGGGTTTCTGTAGTTCTGTAGTGAGTTTTGAAACCATGTAGTGTAAGTCCTCAGCTTTGTTTTGCCTTTTCAAAATCATTTGGCCGCTGTGGTTTCCTTGCAGTTCTCTATAGGGTTTTATAGTCAGCTTATCAATTTCTATAAAAAGTTGACTGGGATTTTGACTGGTATTGTGTTGGTCAGTTTGGATAGATTTGACATTTTAACAATATTGAGTCTTGTAATTAATGAACAGAATATTGATGTACATCTATTTAGGGCTTCTTTAATTTTCTCAGCAATTATGTAGTTTTCAGTGGATAAAGTATAACACATATTTTGCTAAAATTATTCTTAAATATTTTATAATTTTTGATGCATTGTAAATTATACTATTGTTTAAAATTCAGCTTCTAATTTTTTATTGCCGGGAGACAGAAATACAATTAATGCTTGTATATTGTATTCTGTGACATTGCTAAACTCATTTATTAGCTCTAGTTGTAGATTACTTAAGGTTTTCCTATAGAGGATTACATAATCTCTGAACAACGACAGTTGTTTTTTAATCTCTCTGATTTTTATGCCCACCCCTTCCCACCTTTTTTTTTCTCCCCCTTATGGCAATGTCTAGGACTTCCAGTATAATATTGCCTAGAAGTGATAAGTGTGGACATACTTACATTGTTCCAACTTTAGGAGAAAAGCAAAAAAGCCTTTTGTCTTTTACCATTATGTATGCTATTAGTTAACATTTTTTAAAATAAATATTGATCTGTTTTTAGATGTTGAGAAGTTCCCTTCTAATCCCATTTTGCTGAGAATTTGAGAATTTTTTTATCATATGTAGATGCTGAACTTTATTCAAATATTTTATTCTTATATACTGAGATTATTATTTTTTCCCCTCATTTTTCTGCTTTTATGGTTGTGTTGATTTTGTGGTAAGGCCTAGTAAATTATGATGCATTATTCTTTTATATATTATTGAATTTGCTTAAATTTTTGTTAAGGATTTTTGTGTCTATGTTTTTGGGAAATATTAGTCTATCGTCTTATTTTTCTTGTAATTTTATAGTATGGTTTAGGTGGTCATGTAAGACTAGCCTAACAAAGAATTGGGACCAGGAGCTGGGACCTGGAGCCATGGCTCATGCCTGTAATCCCAGCTCCCAGGGAGGCCTAGGTGGGTGGATCACTTGAGGTCAGGAGTTTGAGACCAGTCTGGCCAACATAGTGTAAACCTGTCTCTACTAAAAATACAAAAATTAGCCGGGCCTGGTGGCGGGCACCTGTAATCCCAGATATTCTGGAGGCTAAGGCAGGAGAATCACTTGATCCTAGGAGGAGGAGGCTGCAGTGACCAGGGATCATGCCAGTGCACTCCAGTCTGGGTGACAGAGAGGGACTTAGTGTCACACACACACTTTTAATTTAATTCTGTTGTGGTCAGAAGGCATACTCTTTAAGATTTAAATATTTTGAGATCTATTGAGATTTGTGTTAAGGCCCAGCGTATGATCCATGTTGGTGAATGCTCTATGTGCACTTCCGAAAAGTGTGTATTCTGCAGTTTCTGAATATAGTGTTCTAAAAATGTCAGTTAGGTGAAGATGGTTGTTAGTGTCATTCAGGTCTTCTATATTCATACAGATATTTTAATCTAGTTTTTCTATAAATTACTGAAAAGAGTGTGTTAGAGTCTTAATGAAGATTTTAATTTGTCTGTTTCTTTTTTAGTTCTGTAATTTATTCATATATTTTCAATCTCTCTTGTTAGGCACATAGATATTTATAATAGTTATATTTTCCTGATGTATCGAACCTTCTATTATTGTCCATAGCAATATTCCCCTTTTTGATGTCTATTTTGTCTGATCTAATATGCCACTTCAACTCTCTTATGCTTTCTCAATGTGTTTATAGTTTTTTATTTAAAATGCACCCCTTTGTAGATAACAAAGAGCCGATTGTGCTTTTATATCCAGTCTGGCAATCTTTGCCTTTTGATTTGAATATTTGATCTGTTTAATATAATTACTGAAAAGGTGGTTTTCAGTCTGCCATTTTGCTATTTGTTTTATATTGATGTTACTTGATTTTGTTCTCTATCATTTTCTGTTTTTTTTTTTTTTTTCCTTTGGGGTGTGTGTGTGTGTGTGTGTGTGTGTGTGTTAACCAGTTATTTTTTTTTATGTTTAGTGGCATAAAAAGTTACCCATATATTTTCCAAGTATTATGTACAATGTGATTCAATTGATATAAAGGTTTATATAGAGAGATAAGATACATATACATGATATACATATGTTACAGCCTGAATGTTTGTTTCCTTTGAAATGTTGAAGCGCTAACTCCAAATTTGACTGCGCATGGAAATAAAGCCTTTATGGAAATAATTAAGGTTAAATGGGGTCATAAGGGTAGAGTCCTTATCCAAAAGGATTTATATATTTCTCTCTCTTTTCTTTTTTTCTTTCTCTCTTTCTTTCTTTCTCCTTCCTTCCTTCCTTCCCTCCCTCCCTCCCTCCCTTCCTTACTTCCTTCCTTCCCTCCTTCTTTCCCAATAGCTTTGAGGCACAAGTAGGTTTTGGTTACATGAGTGAATTGTATAGTGGTGAATTCTGATATTTTAGTGTACTTGTCACACAAGTAGTGTACATTGTATTCAATATGTAGTTTTTTATTCCTCATTCCTCTCCCCACTTTCCCTTCCCCTCTTCTGAGTCTCCAAAGTCTACTATACCACTTTTACGACTTTGTGTACTCATAGCTCATAAGTGGGAATATATGCTATTTGGTTTTTCATTCCTGAGTTACTTCACTTAGAATAGTGTTCCATGGCTCTATCCAAGTTGCTTCGCGACATTTTTATTCTTTTTTTTTTTTTGAAATGGAATCTTGCTCTGTCACCCAGGTTAGAGTTCAGTGGCCTGATCTCGGCTCACTGCAACCTCTGCCTCCTGGGTTCAAGTGATTCTCCTGCCTTAGCCTCCCAAGTAGCTGGGACCACAGGCATGCACCACCATGCTTGGATAATTTTTGTAATTTTAGTAGCAGTAGAGTTTCTCCATGTTGGCCAAGCTGGTCTCAAACTCCTGATCTCAAGTGATCTACTTGTCTTGGCCTCTCAAAGTGCTGGGATTATAAGCATGAGCCAACATGCCCAACCTCATTCTTTTTAATGCCTGAGTAGTATTCCATGGCACCTGTACACTACATTTTCTTTATCCACTCATTGATTGATGGACACTTGGGTTGGTTTCATATCCCATCAATTGTGAATTTTGTTGTTATAAGTATATGCATGCAGATGTCTTCTTGATACAATGACTTCTGTTCTTTTGGGTAGATACCCAGTAGTGGGGTTGCTGAATGAATCAAATGGTAGACCTACTTTTAGTTCTTTAATGAATCTCCATGCTATTTTTCATATAAGTGGTACTGATTTACATTCCCAGTGTATAAACACTCACTTTTCACCACATCCATGCCAAGGTCTCTTGTTTTTTGACTCTGTAATAATGACCATTCTCGCTGGGGTAAACACTCAGTTTTTGTTTATTTAAAAGTGTTTATTTTTTGTTTAATTTAAATAATGGCTTTGCTGGTTATAGAATTCTTGCTTGTTTTTCCTTTCTCACTTTGAGCATTTCCTTTCAGTTTCTTCTGGCTCCCATAGCTTCTGATGAGGAATTAGTCATTAATTTTGTTGTGGCTCTCCTGTATATAATATATATTTCTCTGGCTGTTTTAAATGTTTTCTTATCTTTGGCTTTCAGGAGTTTGACTATGATATGCATAAGGATGATTTTCTGTTTTTTTATTTGAATGAGGGTTTATTAAAATTACTGGATCTATAAATTAATGTTTTCCAACAAATTTGGAAAGTTTTAAGACATTATTTTAAAATTTTTCTTCCCTTTTTTCTCTGTTCTGGGATTCCTATTATACCTATTTAGACCACTTCATATTATTCCCAGAGTTTTCTGAGGTATTTTTTTTAAATCAATACTTTTTCTGTCGTTTTCAGCCAGGGCAATTTCTAGGGACAGATTTTCAATTACATGAATTACTTTTCTTTGGTGTTCTGTCTGCTCTTCAGCCCATTGGGTCATTTTAAATTTCAGTTATTCACTTTTCAGCTCTATATCATTTTGAAAAAAATACTTTTTACTGTTTTGCAGATATTTCTTATTACCATTAGCAAATTTTCTTTTAATTTCCTTTTAATCCAGTATATTTTCTGTTCATTCTTTGAACATATTTATAATAGCTTTTTTGATGTCCTTACTTGCTAAATTCAACATCTGGCCCAAATTGGAGGCAGTTTCTATTGATTACCATTTTTCTTGAATAGTTTTCCATTTCATTGTACCTCTAGTAATCTTAGGGTATTATTAAGTTTTTGTTCTAGTGTGTAGTGAATTTGCTTGATTCAAACTGCAGACTTTGCTCTACATACAGCTGCTGTTTTTAAAGATTCTGAACAGAACCTTTTAACCTATTCCTCATGGTTATTCCCATATCTACAAGATTTTTAGCCAGCCAGAGATTTTGGCCTAGATGTGGCTCACCCTCCTCTCCTTTGGATCCTTCCTATTCATGTGCCCCTCCCCACCTCCTCACCCCTGCAGTGTTCTTCAACTTTAAGTTCTGTGCTCTGACTCTCCAGAATGATGCAGCTTCAGCCTTCTTCAGCTAAGCCGCCTGTGGTTGGGAAATAACGTCAGTTGAAAGGGTATCAAATTAGGATCCTGATTTTGTTAAAATTTCAAAAATAAAAATTTCTCTCATTTCTGACCACTTTTTTCACCAGGGCCTTTTATACATAATTTAGTTTCTAGCCAGGGATTTGGACAGTTTTTTCTCTGAATTTGATGTCATTCTTTCTGAGGCTCTAGTTGCTACTAGGATTTCCCCCCTGTTTCTATAGTTGCTTTCCAAGTCTGAATTCCATCTCTGGCACCTGCAGCTAATAAAGCTATTGTTATTCCCCCTGCAGTTTAGCAGTCATATCCACGAGGGCTGGGCAGAGTAATGGGTTGAATAGTCTCAAACTCAAATTTTTAACTTTATTTAGTACTTTATAGCTGTTACCTGTGAGGGCTTTCATGATAATTTCATTACTGAAAGTTGACTCCATCTTTATTAAAATATTTTAAAATAAGTTATAGACATCATATGATTTCATAATTATTTCATATGACACTTGCAAATAAGAACAAAAATCAGAACTTTTTTAAAATTGTACTTTAGGTTCTGGCATACATGTGCAGATCATGCAGGATTGTTGCATAGGTAAATACATGGCAAGGTGGTTTGCTGTCTCCATCCCCCATCACCTATGTCTGGCATTTCTCCCTGTGTTATCACCCCAGCCTCCCCACACCTCCCCACTGTCCCTCCCTTTGCCCTCACCCAACAGAACCCAGTGTGTGATGTTCCCCTCCCTGTGCTCATGTGTTCTCATTGTTCAACACCCACCTATGAGCGAGAACAGGCAGTATTTGGTTTTCTGATCTTGTGTCAGTTTGCTGAGAATGATGGTTTCCAGATTTACCCATGTCCCTACAAAGGACATGAACTCATCGTTTTTTATGGCTGCATAGTACCCCATGGTGTATATGTGCCACGGGAACATTTGTTAAGTTATCCAGCATAATATCACATTGAACAAAATTATCAATAAATCTTTATTATTTTTGAATACCTGGTTCACACTCAGTTTCTCAAGTTGTCCCCAAAATGTCTTTTACATTGAACCAGAATTCAAAAAGTTCTGCTTATTATATGTTTAAACTCTTTTTTAGTTTGCTATTTTTTTTCTGCCTATTTCCTCCTTTTTTTAAAAGAATGATACTGACTTATTAAAATAAACAGGTTAGTTTTTCCTTAGAGTGCCCCATACTCTAGATTTTTCTGGTATCATTTAACTTGTTACTTTATCTCTTGTATTTCCTATAAATTTGAAGTTAGAACTAAGGTCTTGATTAGAATCAAGTTAAACATTCCTGGCAAAAATTTATCCCATGCGTTGCTCTATACTTCATGCTTCATTCTATTAAGATACACATAGTATCTGGTGTTCTGCTATTAGACTGATTGGGGGTTCAGGCGATCTTTGATCTCACTCTTTCCAAGTTTTTTAGGGGGTTCCGGTGGTCTTTTGTCTCATTCTTTCCAGGTTTTTTCTTCAGGAGTTTAGCCAACTTGGGAGTCTCCATTAACCCTAGATCCAATGTTTTCATATTAGGATCATGTTTCTCCCTTCAGATCTCCCTCAATTCACACCATGATTAAAATGAGAGTGACCCTCAAATTCTTTCTAGCTCTGACTGAACCCAACATTAAAAAAAAATCTGGCTGAGGCAGGTGGATCACCTGAGGTTAGGAGTTCGAGACCAGCCTGGCTAACATGGTGAAACCCCACTTCTCTACTAAAATACAAAAACTAGCTGGGTGTGGTGGCATGTGCCTGCAGTCCCAGCTACTCAGGAGAGTGAGGCAGGAGAATTGTTTGAACCTGGGAGGCGGATGTTCCAGTGAACCGAGATCATGCCACTGGATTCCAGCCTGGGCAACAGAGCAAGACTCCATCTCAAAAAAAAAAAAAAAAAAGTAAATAAATCTGAATTGACAGAGTACCTCCGTCACTCACCTAAGGTGTGTATGAGCACGCTGCCAAGTATCTGCAGCTTTCCATACCCCAGCTCTTCTCTAACTATGCTTTCTAAGTCTCTGGCTTCTAAAAATGTAGTCATTGTCACATGGACAATTTACTATTTATTTGCTTTGTTTGATTAATATAAACAGCTACATTGAAAAAAATTAAGTCCTTTAAAAATAACCATTTGGGACTGGAGTTACTGATATTGATTCTGTTGACCTAGTCTTCATTATGTGTTGAATTCCTGAAGCACTGGGAGCTTCTTTTTTTATATTATGCAGCTCAAGCCTATTCCTATATATTAGATTATATCAACTTGATTAAATTTGCTTTTATATATCTCAACTGGCAGTCATTTCCATGGACAAAATAAAAACCTTTGAATTGTCTTATTTGATTAGGATATGCTGTATTTTTTTAAAACATTTTTTTCTCTTTTCTAAATCAAGATTTTCGTCATCTTAATTAGAAGTGGTAGGCCCTATAGCCAAATTTTAAATCAAGCCAATAGCCCCAGTTTTTGACATGGCAGTGGACATTGGTATAAGGAATCATTCCTTTATTATCATTCTCGATGGAAGAAGGTAGCAGAGCAATTACTAATGCAGAGTAATTTAATACTGTTTTATTAAACATGGTCTTTCATCTTGGTAAGGAGTTCTGGGATTCATGAGGATGTCCATTTTCTGTGAAATACTATCCTGTTTGAACAGATTAATTCATAATCTATAGTCATATTACCAAAACATAAAAGAATAAAGATGAACTAAATTCTGAGAAGAAAATAAAATGTAAGAATCAATTAACTTGCATCCTTTTAAAAAATTATGATACTATCACTTTAATAGTTAGATAGTTTTCCGCTTTCTTATCTGAGTTAATGTTCTTTCTTTACATCAGGTACTTGACATGTTAGACTAGAGAAGAGGAATTAAAATTTGATTAATAGTCCAAAACAGCTTAGAGTTTAAATCATTCAGATACATTAAATTGTTATAAAGTGATGCTTGTTTTTAAATAGTGGGTGGCTCTTTTAGTAGCACATTATTTGGTGTTTAAATTACAGTTTACTTTCCTTACTTAGTAAGTGTTTTGGAGGAATAGCATTTTGGGCATTTTAGAACACTTCTATGAAAGAAAATGTTTTTTGTGTAATGCTTTCTATGTAAAAGTGCTATGGAAACAAAGTTTTTCTTATTTTTTTTTTAAATAGCAACTATTATATCCTCTAAAGAGAAACAAAAAAATTAAATTGCAGAGAAATGAAAGAATTTTCTTCTGAAACTAGATGAAACCTTTAATTCAATGAAATATTCATTTTATTTTTCATACCTGACTACTCTTTTATTCTTCAGATTATTTCATGTTTTCCATGTTTTTTTGCATGTATTTTAATGTCTATGGATCTATATTTCAATACGTATGTAAAAATTTGCTCAATGGCACTTAAGGCACAAAAAAACTGCATCCATTAATTTTACTGATTTTTACATAATATTTGGTCCAGGCCCCACTTAACCACAATGTTTTAAATCCTCAGAATCACATTCTTTTTCCCAGCCTCTGTCTGAGTTAGCCACATTAGGACGAGGCATACCTCAGTGTAATATACGAGCCCCATGTTAATACCTTCCTGGCTACCTCCAATGGATTATTCAGATACATGTTGAAGAGGTGGCTCTTATGACTATGGCCAACCTGTTGTCTATTACCAGATGGGCTTTTAGGCTTTCTTTCTGTTCTCCTTCCTAGGAGTCCTGGTTATCATGGTAACACTAGATATGGATGTCAGGAAACCCAAATTTTGAGAGCAAAGCAAAAGGAGCACTTCTGCTTCCTTAGAGATTGGTCTATATTTTTGAAACATACCACTGCTGTACTTGGGCAAAGCAAATATCTTACTCATTTTTCTAGAGATTTAAAACCGCATTGCCTGGTCAGGGTGTCTGCTTGTGGCCACTACATTGTTAGCAGACCAAGGAGCATATCCAATTGGCCAGATACGGAGTTTAATCCCTCCACTCAGCAGCCATTTCTAAGTATTCTCTGAAGCTGTGAAACAGTCATGACCATTTTCTCAAAATCATATTTTTGCCCTAACTCTAGAAGCTGTAATACATGTTGGGGAAAGTTATGCTTAGAAAGATTCTTAGCAATCTGGAGGGAGATTCCTATTATCTAACAAAATGCACTTGCTCCAAACATAGCATACCTTTATTTAAAAAAAAAGCAAATAGGGCTTGATATTTACTCAACAGAGTTGTCATAAAATTCAACCTCAGTCAATTGGGACCCACTTTTTCCTATTTCTTCAGGGTGAAACAAAATCAGTAGAACTTGCTTAGACTAGAGCATAATTTCTTAATCTTGACACTACTGACATTTTAGACCAGATAATTCTTTGCTGTGAGAAGCCGTCCTGTGCATTGGAGGGTGTTTAGCAGCATTCTAGCCTCTAATCACAGGATGCCAGAAGCATCATCTGGGTGCTCACGTGGGAAATGCAGAACCCTTCTCTACCTGGAACAATAAATATCATCTCTAGTCATTGCCAAACATCCCATTGAAGGGTAGTTGCTCCTGGTTGAGAACCATTGCTCTAGAACAATTGGGAAGGGGTCTAGTTTCAGTTTTAGATTTTATGGTGGCTATTGGCATTTGTCTCTGACAATGTCTGCTTGTCATTAAAGGCCCATACTTCTATTTTCCTTTTGCGGATCATGAAATCTCTGTCAAGGCTCCCAGGTAGTACTCACTGCCTAAACTCCTCAGGCACCCTAGCAATGATCCTTCTTAGAGGTCTTATAAGCCCTGAAAGTGCTGTGTACATAGAGCAAAGTCCTTCTTGGGAGATCCTGTCCCTAGCATTTGGGGACTCAGTTCTTTCTGAGCTCAGATCATTTATTTATTCACTCTTTTTTTTTTTTGTTTTTTTGTTTTTAAATTGAGATGGAGTTTTGCTCTTGTCCCCAGGCTGGAGTGCAATGGCATGATCTCAGCTCACTGCAACCTTAGCCTTCCAGGTTCAAGCAATTATCCTGTCTCAGCCTCCTGAGTAGCTGAGATTATAGGTGCCTGCCACCATGCCTGGCTAATTTTTGTGGTTTTAGTAGAGACGGGATTTCACCATGTTGGCCAGGTTGGTCTTGAACTCCTGACCTCTGGTGATCTAACAGCATTGGCCTCCCAAAGTGTTGGGATTATGGGCATGAGCCAGAGAGCCCAGCCAAGCTCAGATCTTTTCTATCTCCTTCAATTCTACAGCTTTTCTTATCTTAGAAAATCTCAAACAATGGTATTATGAAGCTAATTAGAGAACAATCCTTAATTATCTTGGAAAAGTAGAACCTTGTGTCCAGGACACAAAACCCTGGTTTTCTTACCAATACCTCAATGGAAAAACTGTAATCCATGTATCCATTTTCTCCTTTTCTCTTTTTAATTATTCTTCTCTAATTCTCCTCTCTTCCTGTATTATCTGTCATTTTCTTCTCAATTCATTTTTTTAAAATTCTGTCTTCTCTTCTATTTCTTCTTCAACAGCTATAGGCACAGAAAATTTAGGAAAATGAATGGGAATTTCAGCTGTGTGTGGTGGCCCATGTCTGTAATTTCAGCACTTTGGGAGGCCAAGGTTTGAGGATTACTTGAGTCTAGGAGTTTGAGACCAGCCTGGGCAACCCAGTGAGACCTCAGCTCTACAAAAACTTTAAAAAATTAACTGGTTATGGTGGTACATGCCTGTAATCCCAGCTACTCAGGAGGCTAAAGTGAGAGGAATGCTTGAGTCTGGGAGATGGAGGCTGTAGTGAGCTGTGATTGCGCCATTGCACTCCAGCCTGGGTAAGAGATTGAGACTCTTTTTCAAAAACAAATACAGCAACACCCAAAATGGGAAACTCGTCAATCCTACATCTCTGTTGATTCAGAGGAGTGTTAAGGCAGAGATTGGAAGTTACACCCATTTTCCCAGGCGGAAAAAATGTGTTTATATGGGACCCCAAAACCATTTATTGCAAAGTACAAAATGTCATGTTTGAAAATTTTACAATGCCAATAAAATGATCTGCTTCTTTTTTCTTCCTTTCAAGTTCATTTCATTTCTTTTCTTCAGCTGGCAGCAAGCATTGTCTGAACGTTGAAGTAAAGAGCCTTGGCTTATCTCCAAGGGTGAGGGGCAGGCTGAGGAAATATTTTGCTATGGGAGGGAGAGCTACTATCATTTCTTGGAACATTAAAAAAATAACTTTGGAATCAACCTGAAGGTTGAGGGAGGATTAAGAATCATCAATAAATTTGAGATGGAAAAGTTCCTGGCAGAGTTTACAAGGCTGGAAAATCACTAGTTTTCCTTTTCCTTATCTACAAAAGGTCAGTAAGCTTATTTAGCCTTTGGATAATATACTCACCGCATTCTCAGCTGCATCACACATCTGACCATGTTGCAGGCCACTCTTTCTGCATTAGCTTCCACCTGCCACCTCCTGGAAGACCTCCCAGGCGGGCCTCTGGAGATCATTGATGAGGTTGTGTGGGCCTGCCCTCTGGCTCTCTTCTCTCCCTCCAACCAGACTAAGGGCACTTGGGCATTCTCCCTAGTTAACGAGAGGGCCCCGTGGCTGTGGGGTGAATGTTTCAGGCCTATCTTTCCTTTCCCAAAGGTGAGCCCAGGTAAGGAGGTCAATTCTCCATGTTGGCTGAAGAACGCTGTGGGCTCTGAGCAGGTTGTACTCCGTATTTCACAAATGCTCAGCCATTCGAAGTGCCTCGTAGTTTACCTTCCATAGTCTTGCTTAAATCAGTTTAAGGTTAAGAGCACAAACATGAGTTAGTCACAACATTGAACCTGCAGCGCAAATGCCGGAATATGCCTTTTAACAAGTGTGAAGGTACTGCTGGTAACGGGCAACATAAACCTCTAGACTCTGGTGGAAAATCAGAATATGTGGTTGGTGTCATTCTTATTTGTTGTGGGTCACACAGAAGGTGTTTGAAAGAGAACGGCTGGGGCCAGCAATCTGACTTCATTGAGTAATTATTATGCGCAATGAGGACTGCATCTAGCAGGCAGACATCTTCCAACCACAGGTACCTGTGCTGTGGAGCACAATATGAAATCAGCAGAGATGATGGAATGGTGGGCATCATACCATGCGAGGCTGCTAGAGGCAGTCAAATACATGGTGGAGCAAAGGCATGGGTTTTGTCCACGTGACTAGCAGAGAGGGTGTGTCTTCATCGTGCTCCCATGGGCTCTATCACCACTGCACGTGGATGGCGGTGCTCCTTCATTCAGAACTCTGCTATGATCTCTCTACTGATGACTTATGTGCCTTTCAGGATAAGATATTTCATAGCTTTTGCCTCATAATGATAGGCTAAAAGAATTAAAGGATGGGGAGAAGTCAAGGTGATTATTTCAGATGGTCATTACCTTGCTCATAAAAAACTCTATAAACTTGTCAATATTATGATAGGTTAGTGGGTTTAAACAATGGTCGCATTTCAGGGGTGCCCGGGGTGAAGGTCTGTATAAACTCTCTTTCATACCCATATATGGCTGCTCTTATAGAACACTGATGAATTAATTCAGGTAGGGTAAATGAGAAGGATATCCAAAAAATACCACTGCAGAAGCAATTTCACAAGAAGAGGAGCAGAAAGCTTATTGAAGAAGCGTTCTGTTTTTGTGAAAATTCCCTCTTAAGATATTAGTTATTGGAAGAGGAGTTCGGATCTAATGCTCAGGAATGAGAGAGTCTAGCTGCTTGCAGAAAAGGTTCAGGTCAATTAAAGATTCAACATTCTCACCTCTGAGTGCAGGATAATGTTAGCTAACCAAGTGGCAATTTCATAGACCTGGCTTAATGATTTGATGATGAGCCATCCAGGGGTTTTTAACCAGTTATGAGATGACAGAGAGGGGAAATGATGTTAGCTGGAAAGGAAGAAAATAAAGGTTGACTATCTGGAAGACATTTTAACTCATTCTCACTCTCTAATAAGATTGTATGAATTTCTGGAAGTGGGCAGATACTGGGAAAGGTCTTATAAAGTTTATGTTTATGTATACACACAGACATATCTACGTAAATACGCAAAATACAAAAGAATCAATCCAAAATGAAATGAATTAAAACAGACTGCTAAAACATGTTTGAATAAGTTTAAAAGGGCAAGGAAGAATGAAAAGAGAAACAAAAATAGTTGAAGACAAAAAGCAAAATGATAGAACAGTAGACCTAAATCCAAACATCACACACACACACACACACACACACACACACACACATACACACACGGAGTGTTGTTTTCTGCATTAAGATGACAAGCAGCTTGGCCGTATTTCTTAACCTGTTAGTGTTCCATTTCCATATTTATAAAGCCAAGTTTGTATTGCTGGCTCTTCGCCTTGCAGAATGGTTAGGGGGATCAATGGGCTCTTACCTTGGTTGTGAATACCAGCCTCCGAAAGTGCAGCACCAAATTCCACGTTCCATACCACACCATAAAAATCTGCTACATGAAAATGAGTGGATAAGGAATGCTGCATTTTCTTTCTCTAGCATTCTCACACTTTGCCCAGGACATTTAGCTCCCATACTTCAGAGACTCTTCTTAGTCTTAACTCTCTTCTGATTTCTGAGAATTAAGTCGGACTTCAGAATTGGCAACTGAGATGTATTCTACTAGTTGGTGTTGACAGATTTTTATTATATTGAAACTAGAAATTTTTTTTCAGCAGCATGTATGTGAAAGTGCAGGCAAGACAGGGAAAGAAAAAGAATGTGCTAGTGTGTTAGACAGTAATTCATACCCTGGATACACAATGTGCAGAAACAGGAGAGGACGCAGGAGTAATATTGCACAGAAGAATACAAGTCTCCAGTGAGAAATCTGAATCCCTGTGATTACCATCAGTAAGAGTAAGACAAATGACCTTTAAAAAGGAGAGGTAGCTTGAAATTTTCCTTTGTTTTGCTATGAGTTCCCTGCTGGTCCTTTTTCAGTTTTCTTTCCCTGGGTCTGGAAGGTTCAGGGTTGATTGTTTTCAGCAGACAGCTCAGTTCTCTCCAGCTCTACTCCCCACAATGGTACTAAAGGGCTACACTTATTAGCAGCAGGCCCCTTCTAGGGAAGAGCTACATGATTTTTAAAGGGTCCTAAAATAATTTAGTTCAGAAAAATACCATTATGATCATCCAGCTCAAAAAAGTGCTGCTGAGCTCACTATAATTCATCCACCTCCTTTAACAGCTACCATTAAGTTGTTGCATTTGAACACTGAAAACAAATAGGCTTTCATTGTATGTCTGAAATCTTTAATATAGCTTCAAAGTTCCAGAGGAAAATACTGCATTGCAGCTCTCCTGTTTTTGCAGCGAATCTCACTTGGCATGTGGCTGCAGAGGAGGGGCCACCACAAAAGCAGCCTGTTTTCAGCTCAACTCAGCAGATCCCTCAGCTCCAGACTATAATGAGAGACGTGTCCTCATGTTGCCCAGGGCAAAGGAGGCGGGGGAGGGAAGGCTACACACACAGGTCCTAATTAAACAGGTTTGGTTATCTTTTTATTTATTTATTTATTTAAATTATTGAGTGTTTATCAGGCAATACTTTCTTCAAGTAGCCAGACGTTTTTCTTTTTGAATTCTGGAGAATTTATGAAGCAGATTGAAGATGCCCAATGTATTCTGGCCATTCCGACAGGTCCTGCTGAACTTTAACCACAGCAGATGGACATTCTTGGTCTTGTCCACCAGCAGACTGGCCAGAGAAAGGTCCACTGCAAACCAAGCAAAATTTGGCAAACGGTTTAGAAGATGATGATGCTCATTCATTCACTCACGTATGCATGCATTCTCCATGCATTAATGGAATATTTCTACCATATTCTGGGCACTGGAAATGCAGACATAAACAAGACCTAAATCATCAACTTCAAAAGTTGCTTTTTAATCCATGTCAAATAGCAGTTTTCAAGAGTGTCTGGATGTCCCCCAATCTCTTTTCTTTGTTTGCATCCTAGGACTTGGGGCTGGCTGTGTTTTAGTCCAACCAGAGCAGTTTCATGCCACTTTTCTTTAAGGCTTTGCTGCTAAATTTCATCTGTTAAGGAGTGGAGCACACGTGGGACATACAAGTATCTGTCTTACCAAGAATGACTCGTGCTGTAGGCAATATTATATTTCCTTTTACAGATGCAGGCAGATGAGGTAAAGTGACTGGCCAAAGCTCACTCAGCTCATGAGTGATAGAGCAGATTCGTACTCAGAGTCCTTATCTGCTGCACCTCCCGTCCCCAAGGTGATCTAATATGAGCTTGCTTTGGCATAGAGTGGGACCCAATCAGCAACTCCTGGGACCCTTGAATACAAATCAGAGGGCTGTTAGAATGGCTTTGACCTCACTTAAAAAATTTCTTCAGTCTTTCTGCAGCAGTAATTTAGGCTCACAGGATGATTATTTCTACTAAAGTACTATTAATAGTTTGCCGAAAGTTTGCCTTTTCTGTCTTTTCCTCCCTTCAGTGAATTATGTTATCAGCTGCCCTTATTACAGTGTTGTCTACTTAAAGCAGTTATGTTGGTTTCCTTCTGAAATACAACCATCTAAAATTCTGCTTTGGTAACCCAGAGCATTTTCCCTTTAAAGGTATAAAGAGAATCACAAAAATTTTACTGTATGAGACTTGTGCTTTTTCATAACAACGTGAGTCTTCTAAAAAGCCTTGCCTCAATTTTTAATAGAGAAACCTTGTCTATTACTCCAAAAGCAGATCTGTTTGGGAAAATGTTTTGCAGCTGAGAGCAGTTTGAAAGAGACTCTTGGTGAGCTTTTGTTCTTGCCTGTTTAACAGCTTAAGGTCTAGAGAACCCCATTTGAGTTCACCTTTTGCATTTGAGTCCAAAAACTGAATCCATTAAAGGGCTCTCTTGAGCCTGCAGTGAATTTCAGAGCTCCTAGGAGGACGCTCCAGGCTCACTTAACTGGTTTGAAATCTCATGGCCTCAGGCTCCACAGTTTTTATTTGGAGGAGGATAGAAGTCAGGGAATTAGTTCAAAAGCTGCAAACACTTTTTTCCTTTTGTCTCTAATGTCTGTTGTTCAGCATTGGTTCCACACCATTTGCAATATTTTAAGAACCATTCCAGAACAACTAAGTCATAGCAGTTAGAATTAATATTGTTCGATCACCTTTTCTATTACTTTTAATATTTGCACCTATGTCATCCATATGCATTTGGTTTGGAAACCTGGAAGATGAAAAAAATAATGCAGATTTTTCTCTCCAGTCCCAGATGGAATTTTCATTTGCTTTTGTTTGTGGTTTTCGGTGTGTGTGTGTGTGCATGTGTGTGTGAGAGAGACAGAGAGACAGAGAAAGAGAGAGAGAACAGAGAGAATAGAGGGAGGACTTTGATCTCTGACAGCCAGATCATGCAGAGAAAGGACATATTGAAATTGCCTTTGCGAAAATTATAACACTGAGAAAATTATGATAGTTAAAGAGATCTGACCTAGCCAACTGCATCTTGCTTCTAACCTCCAAGCTGTCCTTGTTCATTCCTGGGCACAGGTGAAATAACTTTGGGAAAAAATTATAGTTTAACTTAGAAACAAAGATGATAATAGCCCTTTCCCAATATAAACCCCCTTCTTTCCCAGGGACCACTCTGCCTTTTAGGGCTAACAAATTAGGTACAACATTAGAAATTGTGTCTGAGGAATCATGCAGCCAGAAGGTACAAGATTCTGAAGCTTCCCAAATTGCTCATGGGATTACTGTTATAAAGCCTAAGATCAGTGCTTGAGATTCCAGGTTTCTCTGAACTGGCTGCACCATGGGCCACGCCATGGTCAAGCCATGGTGTTCCCTGTGACCCCCACATACATCTCCAGAAAAGAAGAAGAATGGCTAGCTCTGCCATTGTTCCTGCCTCAACCGTTCCTGCCTTAACTGATAAGCCAACCTTGTGACACTGGACCTTGGAGCTTGTGACAACCACCCCCCTGCACCATCCCACCCCGCTGCCTTGCAAAAACTGCCCTAAACTGTAACTTCTGTAACTTTCCACTGCCTACCCCAAACCTATAAAACAACTCCTATCCCACTGCCCTCCGCTAACTCTCTTTTTGGACTCAGCCCACTTGCACTCGGGTGAATAAACAGCCATGTTGCTCACACAAAGCCTGTTTAGGTGGTCTCTTCATTCAGAACATACCTAACAGAGATGTTATGCAGATCTTGCATTCTCATGCACCAGCTGATGCCACGCAGACGAGTAACTGGCTCAACAAGTTATGCAATCCTACCGAGTCACAGAAGACATCAAGGAAAACCCACTTAGACCCCTATAATTTCTTCTTTGACCTGAACAATCAGCATTCCCTACTTCCCAACTCCCTATCTACCAAATTATCCTTAAAAATTCCCGATTCCTGAATTCTCAGGGAGACTAATTTGAGTAATAATAAAACTTCGGTCTTCTGTACAGCCAGCTTTGCATGAATTAAAACTGTGAAGCAATGTCATTGTCTGGGGTAATATCTGAGGTTCATTACTTCATGCCAAGGAAATCAAGCATGCAGACACACATGGAGTGAGGTTAAGGGCAGAGGCTTAATGGGTGAAAGAAAGAGGAAAGAGCATAATTTTCCTACAGAGAGAGAGGGGGTCACCCAAGTGAGTCTTCCAGCTGGTGGTGGAATACACAGCCTTTTATAGACAGGCTTGAGGAGGCAGTGTCTAATTTACATAGGGCCCAAATATTGGTTGGACCAGGTGTGACATTTACATAGCATGCAGGGAAGCTGGCTGCTGCACCCTACTCTTACAATGCAAATGGGATCTTTGCCCGACCGGCAGCATGTTGTCTGCTCCGTACTGCACACTGGTTGGCAAGAAAAAGGGAAGATGGAACCACCATGTTGGACATGCCTAGCCCTCAGGTAGCCTTTTCTTATTGGCACAGCTGCTGCATTCACCTGCGCAAGTTTCCAGTTTTGCTTGTCTATGTCTGCAGCTCGATTTTACAGGCTGCTCTTTGTTAGAAAAGAAATTGATTTTGAGGCTGCTTTTTATTAAAAGAAAAATCTTACTGAGGACTTCCTAATCCTCACTATCTGCCTAAACAATTCCTTTTTAACTGCTACATCAATTCTTTCTCTATTGCAATTCCCCTGTCTTGATAAATCAGCTCTGTCTAGGCAGCAGGTAAGGAGAACACTTTCGGCAGTTACAATGTTCTCGGCAGAAACACAGGGAGGTAGGAAATAGGATGTGCTCATGGAGGATGATGTCTGTACTTGCCTAGCTGCTCAGAAGCTATTTTCTCCCCAAATGAATTCACAGGCTGTGTATATATCATACCTGCCTCATTAGGCAGAGCTGGATCACCTGAGCTTAGGATCTAGTCTAAGCAGACTGGGAAGGGAGCTGCTCATACTAAAAACCTGTTATTACATTTTAAATCTGGAAGTGAAACAATAACTAGTCAATTCAGTTGACATGGCAATATCAGATGGGAAGAGGTGGCTTAGGAAGCAACTGACGCCAGGGTCCTGGGGCTGAAGCGTGGAGCCCCGCAGAAGAAGACAAGAGGGCAGGTGGCTGAAGACACTGGTTGTCTTGACAGTGGCTGCAGAACACTACTCCAGGAGCGCTGCCTGGGCTCCAGTCCCACTGTGTGCCATGGATCACAGTATGACTTTGGTTAAATTATTCAACTCCTCAGCCTCAGAAGCCTCGTTTATGAGATAGTAATAATAATAATGACACCTAGCTTTTCGGGTTTTTTTGAAAGAATTATTTAAGTAATAAGTTTCAGGTGCTTGGCACAGTGATTGGTAGAGAGTGTGTATTTGAAAATGTTGAATATTAACTAGATTGTGGCAGAGGCTAGTTTTTTTTTTTTTTTTTTTTTCCAATTCCATTTTTCTTTCCTCCTGAGCACACAGCTACTACACACATCCCAGCCTTCATTGTAACAAGTGAGCCCACTTAAATGAGCTATGGGAAATGGCTTGTGGGCAGAAGTGAGGACACCACCTCCAGGACTGGCCCATGAAAGCCTCCTGGGCAATCTTCACGATCTCTTTCTCTCTTCCTCCATGTGTTGGATGCCAGGATATAGTAGAGGACCCCAAAGTATCAAGGGAGAGTAGAACAAGTCGGAGGGAGCCTGAGTCCCTGGATGACTGTGTGGATGTGAGCACATTTTGCCTTCTATTTCTGCCACCAACTGGACCTGAGCTGGAAAAAATTTGACTATGTGAAGCTACTGAGATTTCTGAATTTCTGAAGGTGTCAATAGCCAGGGACTTTCATCTTATGACACAGGATATGGTAATAATCTGAAAATCCATGTTTAAAAATGATTTTATATTAATTTTGAAAAATATTGGCTATGAATTAATAAGTAAATACAAGGTGAAGTGGATGGGATAAAAATGATGTGGTATTAGGTATAAAAATCATGATCAGCACTAATGTGGGGCTAGGACAGGACACTCACATAGCCACATCAGGAACTTTTTAAAAAGCTCAATCTTTAGGTGAACATGCTGGTCCATGTAGGTGGCACAAGCATGTGCTATGCCGGTAACACTGTAATGGGCCATTCTTTCTCCTAGAGTATATGAGTCAGTCTGTTACTCCCACCAAGCATAAAACTGAAAGATATGGGCTCTTTTTAAAATGTCTTCTGTATGTTACTCCTCTTATAAACTGGATTCAACAAAAGAAAAAATAAAACACTGAAAAAAATCTAAATATTTTACCCGAAAATGTGGTTCCTTGGCATCATGAGTATTGTGAATTAAAAACATTTAGAGATCAGCAAGCCCTGGAAGAAACTTTCCTTCTGTCTATGGAAAGATAGGACTGACCCACCAAGGAGAACAATTGCTCCTGTTCCCCTCCTTGTTATCTCATTATCCATTACAGGAAAGATTTCAGATCAAAAATGTAACCGCAGCTGAACAGGCCCTTTTTCAAGATAATGACTGTCTCCAAGGATCATTTAAATTCCAAAGAGAGCTATTTACAAGTTAATTTCTGTTCCGTGATCCAATCATTCTGCCTAGTAATCATTTATTGCCTCTCAGCAGAATTCCTCTCCTTCCCCTTACCATACCCGTTTAACCAGGACCCAAGCCCCCACTCCTGTAACCTGAAGGTGGTATATAAGCTTTTGTACCTCATTGGGAAGATGGGTCTTCATTCTGAAGCCTCCTGTGTATGCATGCTAAATAAGTTTGCATTCCTTTTCTTCTATTAATTAATCCGCTTCACCTCAGTGATTTTTCAGTGAACTTTTAGGTCCTCAAATCCTTGGCCCCCGTAACACCTTCCCTTTTGCTCCCCATCGATGCTGAAGCTAATATTTTGCCTGCCTGGCCTAAGACTTAGCATGATGTTTTTAATCACACAAGTGGATTAATTATCAGAAGAAGAAATCAAGGAGGAAATGAGTAGGAAGCTAAGTCAGCATGTGGAAAGTTTGGCCACTCAGAGCATTTGATTAGTATGCTGCTGTCCATGGTTAACAGAATTATTCTGCCTTCGGCCTTCAGTGTTTGATGCATGTGGTTAAATCGAATTCAGGGCACCAAAACTTCCAAGCAAGAAAGGAGACAGTTGAAAGACAAGGGTTTGAAAGTAGAAAGGGAAAAGAAATTTAATCCCTTAAACAGCTTGAACGTGTGAAGAGTAGAAAGGGTGCTGCGGAAAGGAGCAGCTTGTTATTCTCCAATCCTCACAGCACCTGAGCTCTGGTTAGGAATTTGAACGAGGCACTTTGAGGCTTCTCTTCCCAGCACTCTCAGGTCACTTACGTAACTCAAGAGTTTTCAGACTCGAAAGTGTCTGATTTCTATATTGTTGCCAGCATGACTCAAGCTCTTCACTGACTTTAATGGGCATTTTAAGCACCTTAATTTATTTCCAACCATCAAAATTGTTTTCAAAGCTCTTGTTTAGTTCAGAGATTCCTCTCCCACTTAAAATCTGCTTCAGATTGAAGGACAGAGAAGTAACACTGGTTAGCTCCAGTCTTATGCTCTCAGGGAGTGAGTCTGAGCTGCGGTGATGAAGAATCTCTGTTTGTGGCTATGGTGGGGATCCCTTAGTTTATATGCCTGATGTCTGGAAAGGCAGTAAGGACTCTATGTTAGTGGTCAGACTTATAGTTACTTCTGAAACCAAGTAAATGGAGCCTTGAATAGCAAATTAGATCCGATGCACATAATCTAGCCTTAAAGAGATGGTTTTTCAAATGAGCTCTGTAACTTCATTCTAATTTCTTTACTTAGGTTCCTCTCATACTTTCTTGGCTGAGTTTTTTTATTGCTTTATCTTTTCATTCATGTATCCATCCATCCATCCATCCAGCCATCCATCTGTCCATCCATCCATCCAGTTAATGACTTCACTGAGCTCCTTCTATGTGCCAGGCACTATCCAGGTGCTGGGAATACTTGGTACCCTGTCATGAAGCTGGTGGAGCCTCCCAGCCATCTTCAGTTCCTGCCTCCCCCACACTTGTCTCTCTTGTTTTTGAGATGGAGTCTCACTCTGTCACCATGCTGAAGTTCAGTGGCGTGATCTCAGCTCATTGCAACCTCTGCTTCCTGGTTTCAAGCGATTCTCCTGCCTCAGCCTCCCAAGTAGCTGGGACTATAGGTGCACGCCACCATACCCAGCTAACTTTTGTATTTTTAGCAGAGATGGGGTTTTACCATGTTGGCCAGGATGGTATCTATCTCTTGACCTAGTGATCTGCCTGCCTCGGCCTCCCAAAGTGCTGGGATTACAGGCGTGAGCCACTGCACCCGGCCCCCACCCCATACTTTCATTCATACCCTAGTCCCTTTCTTATTTAACTCCTGTACTGCCCCTGCAACTCTAGTCTGCCAGTATCAAGTCAGCAATTCCTTTCTAGTTTTCATCACCATCTTGTCATTTATAGTTGCTATATTCCATTTCACCCACCATCACGTTAAAAAATTTTTTTTCCTCATCCTTTGACTCTCATCACTAAATTTTTAAAATGGTGATGGGGTAGAGCTCAGCTACTAGAGGTGAGGGTGGAGACGCTGCAGTAGTGGCAGATGATAGAACACAGTTTCATATTTGAGGTAGGCACCAGGGAAAACGCAGGTGATTGAAAATTTATCCTTAGATGACCTCATGGAATATCACAGTTGGATGGAGCCTGACAGGTTTTCTCACTGAAATCCCTAGGAACAAGAAATCTTCACTGCATGTCTATCTGATTCTACCTCTCCTCTAGTATTTCCAGGGACAGGGAGCACATACAGTGAAACATTTATGGATTTCCCTCTTATACAGCTTTTCCATATGTTGCACTGGTTTACCTTTGTATAACTTTCCATAACATTTGTCTTTGTTTCCCTCCTTTGAAAACAAGAAATGTTTCCTGTTTCTTTTCTGTGTAGCAAGTACATTCATATGGACTTTTTCATTCATAAATAACCAAAATGTTACCTAATTAGCCTCAGCGAAAAGGGGAATTTAATTATAAGAATGCCAAGTTGTCTTCTAGGACCCAAGGAGAGAAATGTCCTTAGGTCTTAGGAATGACCTGGAATCAGGGAGTCAAAAATATCAAGATTCTAGGCTGGGCTCGGTGGCACATGCCTGTAATCCCAGCACTTTGGGAGGCCGAGGCGGGTGGATCACTAGGTCAAGAAATCGAGACCATCCTGGTCAACATGGTGAAACCCTGTCTCCACTAAAAATATAAAAATTAGCTGGGCATGGTGGCGCAGCCTGTAGTCCCAGCTATTCGGGAGGCTGAGGTAGGAGAATTGCTTGAACCCAGGAGGTGGAGGTTGAGGTGAGCTGAGATTGTGCCACTGCACTCCAGCCTGGGTAACAAGAGCGAGACTCCGACAAAAAAAAAAAAAAAAAATCAAGATACTTTCCATGTTCCTCATTGTTGATTTAACCTGGCTTCTGTTTATCTCTGCTCCCCAACTCTCTGCCTCTCTCCTCATTTCCTCTCTTCTTGAGTTCATGTGGCAGAAAGTATGATCACCTATATCCCCAAAGTTTTACGTTTCTGATCCTGCCATCCAGAGGACTTCTATCCCCCTTCTCCCTTTATTTTCTGTTCCATAATTCCTGGAAAAGACAGTGATTGCTCTGGCTGGAAGAAGCTCTACCGCTGAACAAATCTTCTGTGCTTGTGGGCTCTGTCATGTAGGAACACGAACATTCCTGCTGCCACCATGTGAGAGAAGGGGACAGAGAAGACCAATTTCTAGAAAAAGGGCATGGAGTAAGCAATTCTATATGTGTATCTTACAAACACCATACATGTACTTGAATGCAGAAATGACCCTCTCCGGAAACATCTCACCAGGCTACACACCTCCAATTTTCCCAGCCTTTATTCAGTGATTTCGTTTCTGCAAAGACAACTCCATCTTGTTCTCTTACTCTTTCAAATTTTATCATGGAAGTGTGGCTTCTGGAACTAAATAGTTAGAGCTGATCAATACAGAGTTAAGATCACCTCAGCAAAAGCTGGAGGGCTCCTGGAAATCACTTTCCTAAGAATTTACTAACTTCCCCCACACTGGAAGCTTTCATTATTGGTAGGAGTTATGATTCCAAATAAATTTTTCTATATAGAGACTTGAAGATGAAAGACTGAATAATAACATTGGCCAAGGACGATCCAAATCTAATGGAAAATGAAATCCTATTAATAATCTAACTGGAAAATTTTACCCTGAGAACACTGAGCTATTACTAACACCAAGCTTTTAGACATATATTGTCTCCTTTAGTAGTTAAAATTCATGAGCTACCAATGGTAAAGGCATATAGCAAATATTTTTTCTTTATATGCTATATATCTCATCTATAGTGCTACTTAAATGGTACTTCAAAATTTCTTTATGTTTATAACTAGTTTAAGTTTCATTATTTCTTAAATAACAAAATCATTTTCACCACTGCACTATTTTATTTAATTCAGTAAATAATCATTGAGAACACACTAAAGGCATGTCTAAAAGGTTTTATGCTGGGCACTGGGGCTGTGAAGGTGAATACGGCTTTTGAATAGCTTGTAATCTAATGACACACACACATATGCACATATACAATAGCAATGAGAGGTATACCATAGGCTTACCTAGGCCTACTACAAAATCAGAAAACGAGTACAAACCTATGGCCATATGAAAGGGCATTGAGCTGTAGTGTTTTGGGGTTAGATTTGCTTTTCAATCCAGTTTCTGTCAGTACTGTCTGTGTTACTTGAACAAGTTAAATATCCTCTCTGAGTCTTACTCTTTTCCTTTGTAGAATAGAAACTATTTATTTGATGATGTTCTTGTTTGTGAGTTCAATGTCATGAAAATATACAATATGCTATTTATTTGTTCATTCCAAATCCATTTAGAAGCTTTCATTATGTTGGAAGATTTAGATAAAAGAGTAGCCAGTCATTGTGTAACATAATACATGCTGTCTCAGGGGACTAGAGTGAAGAGTTTAGACTTTATTTTGAAATTAGAAACCATTGATGAGTTTCAAATAAGATAACAAATTTTCAAATTTCCACGGTAGAGAAATAACTCTACTTGTAATACAGCAAGTAGGTTTGAAGGGGCTGAGGCTGGAGGGCATGAGGCTTGTTGTAGCTGTTGCAGAAACCCTAAGCAAGTGATGATTGCAGGCATCATCCACAATGACAAAATAGGACTGAAGCAAAAGGCGAGAAAATTAAACTGAAGAGTAGGGTTCTGTCACAAAATTTGCCAAGCAGTGACTTCCTAATGGACTGGACATAGAAAACGAGAGGAATAGAGGGAACAACATGATTCTGAGACCCAAGTGTCAAGAGATACAGGAAAAGTAGGTTTTCGGTAAAGGATAATGAACTCTGTTCTGGCTATGTGGAATTTGAGGTGCCGATGGGCCATCCAGGTGAAGATTTCTAAATGCATATTTGGATTTTGAAGAGAAGAGTTAAAGAGAGAAATCTGGCCCAGAGATGTGGCTTGAGGTGATGTGAATTAGGTATGTAGCCCCCCAATTGCCATGCATTGGAATCTACTCCCAGTGGCTGCGGTGAGCAGTGTGCACATGGATGAAGCCCTGGAAACTTGCGATCAGTATGGTGGGATGGCCCACCTTACCTTTTGTGAGTTCACTAAGAAGTTTTCCTTAAGTTAAGGAAAACTGAACTTAAGTTTTCTTATAAGTTAAGAAAAACATGGATCCAGCCATTCACTACTATCTAGCACAAAAAAAATTGGCAACAAATTGTATTCAGATAATAGATATCTCAAAGACCAATTATTAGTCAAATGTGGTAACACTAGGTCTGATTCATATCAGGAGTTGGAAAAGAATTTTCTTCGCTCCATAAACTGTCATAGAGATACTACTACATAAGCAAAATAGTAAAAATTGTGGTTTAAAAATTTATGATTAAGAGATTCAGAAATTTCATCAAAAATTCCAGGAAACCAGAGACGTCTGATAATGCATGAGTCACAGGAAAAGGATTTCTAATCTGCTGACCAAAGGTTGACTGTCTAATGATGAAAAGCCATTTTTGCCTCCTCTTCACTGATCTCTCATATTCAGTCAGTTGCAAGCATTAGCAATTTGACCTTACAGATTATTCTCATTGGTTTTTCTCTTCCTTTCAATTCCTTGCTCTGGCACTAATTATCTCAACCTGAGTTTTCAAACTAGATTCCTTCCTGCTCTCAAACCATTCTGCACATTCTAACTATACCACATTATTCCTTCCTGCTGTCAAACCCATCTTCATTTTAACTATACCACATTAATTTTTCTAAATCTTCCTAAACTCAACAAAGTCCAGGCTGCCATTCAGAGTTCTTGACAGTACACTACTAACCTGGCTTTTCTACATCATTCGTTCAAAAACATTACAAACACAATTGAGAAGCTGGAACTTTTCTAAAAACATCTTGCATTCTCTTCTATCTATAGTTTTGCTCTGCTTCTTTTTAACATGTCCTTTCTCCATCTCCTTCCTTATCCACCCCCTCCTCACTGAACTCTTACCTACCTGTAACACCCACCTTTGTCTTAGAATGCACATCCTTATCACACTAGGTGGAAATCTCCCCAGCCCCCCTTTTTTAATAGTAGAGCCAGGTTTTCCAACGTTGCCCAGGCTTCTCTTGAACTCCTGAGCTCAAGCAGTCTTCCTCCCTTGGCCACCAAATGTGCTGAGATTACAGGCGTGATCCACTGTGCCCGGCCCCTCTTTTCCTTTTTTCTTTCCTTCCTTCCTTCCTTCCTTCCTTCCTGCCTTCCTTCCTTCCTTCCTTCCTTCCTTCCTTCCTTCCTTCCTTCCTTCCTTCCTTCCTTCTTCCCTCTCTCTCTCTCTTTCTTTTTTAAAAAAGAAACTTTATTAATAAAGAATTTGTCATATCTTACTTTGAGGGACTTATGTAAAAATGTCGGTTTCTCGACTCAAATGTAAGCTCTTCTAGGACAGGGAAATGTTATTTTCTTTTATTTTTGTATCTTGTACAGTGCCTTCCATACAGAAGATACTTATTAATTGACTGTTTAATGCGTAATTGAGCCACAAATTATGAACCTTTCTTACTTTAAATTTATCCATGTTAGCATTCTTCAGGGCTGTCTCTCCTTCCCCAGGAACAGTCAGTTTGGCTGGGTGATTATTCTGACAAGTGTTCTGCTACAAGTGAATCTTATCTTTCATTTAAGTAATTGAAATTCAATTATTCAAAAAATACTTATTGAGAACTTCTTAAGCCTCACACACCATGCCAGGGTCCAAGGTTACAGATCTGAACAAGAGACAATTGTGGCTATAGAGAACTCTATGGTTAAAATATAATAGGCCAGGCGTGGTGGCTCATGCCTGTAATCCCAGCATTTTGGGAGGCCAAGGTGGTAAATTACCTCAGGTTGCCAGGAGTTTGAGACCAGCCTGGCTAACATAGTGAAACCCTGTTCTACTAAAAATACAAAAATTAACCGGGCATCATTGTGTGCACCTGTAGTCCCCATTATTCTGGAGGCTGAGGCAGGAGAATCACTTGAACCTGCGAGGCAGATGTTGCAGTGAGCCAAGATTGCACCATTGCACTCCAGCCTGGGCAACAGAGTGAGACTCCATCTCAAAAAAAGAAAAAAATTATACAATAAAAGCATGAACATAATGCTGAGGAATTTTTGAGAAGGGAGCTCTAACCTTACTTGGAGAAGGTGGAAAATGATTGACACATCACTTTGTATAACACTTCACTTACTTGCCAATGCATGTGTTTTCGTAACATTCACTCAGTAGAATTTATTAAATACCCAGCGCTGTGTTTGTGCACCCTGCCAGTAGCTGAAATATGTTTATTTTAATTAATAAACATTTATACAAGATTCAAGAATCTTATCTTATTGTATCAGACATTGTTTTAAACACTTCATAGAAAATATCTCATTTAATCTTTATAATAATTTTATGGAATATTACTAAATATATCCATTTTATAAGTTAAAAAACTCCTAGACACAAGGGCCCTAAGTTGATTGCTTACAATTGCATTGATTGGCAGAACTGGGATCTAAGCACAAGTTGTTTAGATTTTTAAAGCCCATTAAAAAAGAAACTTATATTATATTTTCAAAATCATTTTGAAAGACCGTAAATTTGAAAAAAGTTTGAAAAAATTACCCCAATAATTTGATATTTGAACTTTTAAAAATTGATTAAAGTAAGCCTAAAAAGACAGTCACTCTTTCTTTTTGATAAAAAACAGGTTCAATGTAGTAAAAAAAAAAAAAAGCATTTCAGGTACTACTTAAAGTGAAACAATCAGTAAACCAAACCCTCCTCACAAAATTGTAAGATATGTGTAAAGATGAGATTCTTATAAGTATCAGAAGAGGGAACTACCTTATGTTTTTATTCTGAAAATGATCATATAATTTCACTTTATTGTTATATTTATTTCTTTCATTGTCAAGATTTAACTTCTATTCAGAACTGTCAAGGAATATGATATCTGCTGTTGCAAACCTTGAAAATTATTGAAATTGTATTGCCTTTCCCCTTAGCTGTAGTTTTGGTGGGAAGGATGTCTTTAATTATAAACTCTAAGTCAAGACTTTCTCATTCGAGCTCCCATGGCTCAGACTCCTCCTTTAGTTTCTGTGACAGTCAATTTCCAACAAGAGCACTTGGTTCTCAACACTATTGATTTAGATAATTTATTTTGTTTCCATTTTCTTAATTGTAAAATACTCATAAATTAAAATATACCATCTTAAAAATTTTTGAGTGTTTCATTCAGTGGTATAAAATATATTCCTAGTGTTCTGCAAGCGTCTATTTTGAGAACATTCCAGAACACCACCATCCATTTCCAGAACAATTTTCGTAAAACTGACACCCTACAGCATTAAATAATAACTCCCCGTACCCTACACCTCACCATCCCCTAGCAACCACCATCTGCCTTCTTTCTCTATGATTTTCACTACTCTAAACACCTCATTTAAGTGAAATCATATATCATATACATTAAGTGGAATCATATATCATATATATTAAGTGGAATCAATCACAAATGTCTTTTGTAATTGACATTTCACATAGCATAATTTTCTCAAGTTTCTTCTATGTTGTAGCATTTGTCAGAATTTCCTTCCTTTTAAGGCTGAATAATTTTTCATCTCACACACACACACACACGAACACACACAAACACACACAAACATTCTGCTTATGCATTCATCTGTCAATGGACACTTAAGTTGCATCCACATTTTACCTGTTGTGAATAATGTTGCTGTGAACATGTGTGTACAAATACGTGTTCGAGTCTGCTTTCAATTCTTTTGAGTTTACACCCAGAAGTTGGATTATATGACATTCCTATTTTTAATTTTTTGACAAGCAGCCATTTTCTTTTCCATAGGGACTGTGACATTATATATTCACCAACGGTGCACAAGCATTCCAGTACTCCACATCTTTACCAAAACTTGATATTTTTTGTTCTTTTGATAGTAGCTTATTAGCCATTTGTGTATCTTTTTTGGAGAAATGTCTATTCATGTCCTTTTCCTATTTTTGAAATGAGTTTTTATTGTAATTGCTGTTGAGTTTTAAGAATTTTCTGTGTATCCCAGATATTAATTACCTATCAGATGTATGATTTGCAAATAATGGTTGCAGTTATCTAATAATTTCCCCCATATATGCAGTTGCTTTTTGATATGGTTTGGCTCTGTGTCCCCACCCAAATCTCATGTTGAATTGTAATTCACAATGTTGCGGGAGGGAACTGGTGGGAGGTGATTGGATAATGGTGATAAATTTCCCCATGCTGTTGTCATGATAGTGAATGAGTTCTCTCAATATCTGATAGTTTAAAAGTGTGTGGCACTTCTCTGGTTACTTGCTCTCTCTCTCCTGGCACCACATGAACAAGGTGCTTGCTTTCCTTTCACCTCCTACCATGACTGTAAGTTTCCTGAGGCCTTCCAGTCATGCTTCCTATTAAGCCTGTGGAACTGTGACCTGATTAAACTTCTTTTCTTTATAAATAACTCAGTCTCAGGAAGTTCTTTATAGCAGTGTGAAAACAGACTAATACAAAAAATTGGTACCAGGAGTGAGGCATTGCTATAAAGATACCTGAAAATGTGAAAATAACTTTGTAACTGGGTGATGGGCAAAGTTTGAAATAGTTTGGAGGTATGAGAAGAAGACAGGACGATGTGGAGTTTGGATCTTCATAGAGACTTGTTGAATGGTTGTGAGCAAATAGCTGATAGTGATATGAAAAATGAAGTCCAGGCTGAGGGAGTCTCAGAAGAAGATGAGGAACTTATTGGGAACTGGAGCAAAGGTCACTCTTGCTATGCTTTAGCAAAGAGGCTAGTGGCACTATGACCCTGCTCTAGGGATCTATGGAACTTTGAACTTGAGAGAGATAATTTAGAGCATCTAACAGAATAAATTTCTAAGCAGCAAAGCATTCAAGATGTAGCCTGGCTGCTCCTAAAATTCTGTGCTCATTTGCATAAGCAAAGAAAACTATATTTAAAAGGAAAATAGAGTGTACAAGTTTGGAAAATTTGCAGCCTCACCATAAGGTAGAAAAGAATAGTCCATTTTTTGGAGAGAAATTCAAGCTGACTGCAGAAACTGACATAAGTAAAGAGAAGCCAAATGTTAATAGCCAAGACAATGGGGAAAATGTCTCCAGGGGATTTTAGATATCTTCATGGCAGTCCCTCCCATCACAGGTCCAGAGGCCTAGAGGGGAAAAATGGTTTCATTGGCCAGGTCTAGGGCCCCATTGCTCTGTGCAGCCTCAGGACATGGTGCCCTGTGTCCCAGCCACTCCAGCTGCAGCAATGTCTAAAAGTTTCAAGGTACAGCTCAGGCTGTGGCTCCATAGTGTACAAATCCCGAGCCTTGGCAGCTTCCACATGATATTGGGCCTGTGGGTGCAGACACATGGATGTCCAGGAAGAAGTCTGCTGCAGGGCTGGAGCCCTCATAAAGAACCTCTGCTAGGTCAGTGTGGAGGGGAAATGTGGTGTTGGAGCCCCCACACAGAGTCCCCACTGGGGCACTGTGTCAGGAAGCTGTGTGAAGAGGGTCATTGTCCTCCAGACCCCAAAGTGGTAGATATATTGACAGTTTGCACCATGCACCTGGAAAAGCCACAGGCATTTAATGCCAGCCAGTGAAAGTAGCCAAAAGGGCTGTTCCCTGCATGCTGTGGGAAGGACCTGGTGGAAGGCGATTGGATTATGGGGCCATATTTTTCTAATTGTTCTCATGATAGTGAATTAGTTCACAAGAGATCTAGTGGTTTAAAAGTGTGTGGCACTTACCCCCTTGCTCTCTCATTCCTGCCATCGTGTGAAGAAGGTGCTTGCTTCCCTTTTGCCTTCTACCATGACTGTAAGTTTCTTGAGGCCTCTCAGTCATGCTTCCTGTTAAGCCTGCTGAACTGTGATCCAATTAAACCTGTTTTCTTTATAAATTATCCATTCTTAGGTAATTCTTCATAGCAGTGGTGAAAACGGATTAATACATTTTTGGATGTTCTAGTCTTTACTGTCTGGCTCCCCAAATAAGAAAAGGAGAAAAATGAAGAGTGCAAGAGGGTGCCAGCACTTTAAATGTTCTGAAACTCACTTCAGCCAGAAGGGGATGGGCTTGAAGTAACGAGAGGAGATATAACAACAATGGCTGCCTTAGTATGATCAGAAGCAAAAATCAGTAATCAGAGATCAGATCTCTAATATTTGGAAAACGGAGTGCTTTTTGAGCACAGCAACTCCCTCTAGCTACATGCAAGCTGCTCTTAGAATATGCATATGGCTGCCTGCCAGAGATAGGGGTTGGTTATGAATTGCTGCTACTGTGCTAATTGGTGAAATTGACTAAAACTAACTGTAATTATCATCTGCTATGACCTGAATGTTTGTGTCCCCCAAAATTTATATGATGAAATCTAATGCACTAGTTTTAAGAGGTGGAACTTTTAGGAGGTGATTAAATCATGAGGGCTTCCAATTTCCTTATTTATTAGTGCCCTTATAAAAGAGGCCCGAGAGAACTTTTTTGTCCCTTCTACCATATGAGGATACTGCAAAAAGGTGTGGTTTATGAGAAAGCAGATCTGACTAGATACCACTGGTGACTTGATCTTGAACTTACCAGCCTCCAGAACAATAAGATATAAATTTCTATTCTTGATAAGTTACCCAGTCTAACGTATTTTGTTATTGCAGCCTGAACGTACTAAAACATCATCTAGTTCCTTGAAAATTTCAATCCTTCAGTAAACTACGGAGTTCCAAAATAGTTACATCAGACATGTTCTGCCAGTGCGATTGTTGTCTAGGTGGAAGATAGATTCCTGATGTTTCCTATTTTGCCATTTTCACAGAATCTTCTCAGAAAATTTGATTTTATTATTTTATGAGATGGGAGAGCAATTGGAACTTGCCACTTGTTACCCTATTGATCCTTAAGGTTTTTTAAAAAAATTATTTCCCTGTGGGGAGATCAAACTCTAGATTTTGAATTTACTTTATCTTTTAAATAACAATGTAAATATATTTCTTTATACCAAGAGAGATGCTAAGTGGCTCAAAATATCCACATTGCTTGTTTATTGTTTCAGCTGCATAAGAAATAAGCTTGCTTCCTAAAAAGTCAGCAGATTATTTGGTAGATTATAGAACAGTATGCATATTGTGAAGAACTACATATTTATTAATAATGTATTAATAAATACAATGAGAAAGTCTACCGGTGTACAGCAAATTGTTAACAGTGTTTACATTTGGAGGTTGGAATTATAAGGAAACTTCCACTTTCTCTATGGTTAATTTCTTTTTTAAAAACGATTCTATATTATCAAGAAAAAATCCCTTTTAATAATACAGATATTTACATTTTGAAAAGAAACCCCTACTGAGTTCAGTCAGAA
Source organism: Sapajus apella (assembly GCF_009761245.1). Classification (NCBI taxonomy): domain Eukaryota; kingdom Metazoa; phylum Chordata; class Mammalia; order Primates; family Cebidae; genus Sapajus; species Sapajus apella. The sequence goes on from NW_022436975.1 coordinate 14,446,511, forward strand.
TAAAGAGAGATGGATTATCTTGAAGGAGACTGTCAGCCCAAACTGGTCTGTTTGGTCTTCCCTTTTTTTTCTTTTTTGAGATGGTGTCTTGCTCTGTTGCCCAGGGTGGAGTGCAGTGGGGGCGATTGTGGCTCACTGCAACCTCTGCCTCCGAGGTTCAAGTGATTCTCCTCCCGCAGCCTCCCAAGTAGCGGGGACTACAGGCACATGGCACCATGCACAGCTAACTTTTGCATTTTTAGTAGAGACAGTAATTCACCATGTCAGCCAGGATGGTCTTGATTTCCTGACCTCATGATCTGCCCACCTCAGCCTCCCAAAGGTCTGGGATTACAGGTGTGAGCCACCGTGCCCGGCAGGGTCTTCCCTTTTTGAATGAACCAGGTTAATTGTGGTCTGCAGCTGGAATATTCTTTCCTTTGGTCATATTTGTTGTATCCCTGATATAAGAATACACTCAAACTCTCTCTTTGAATACCCTTTATCAGTTACCAAAAGTTTCATTCTGAAGAGCATTCACAACCTATCTAGCACATGGTAGGAGTTCAATAAATATACTGGATGAATGACTGTATGCTGACATTGACACACTTTGTAAGTCACTTTCAGATGAGCACCAATTGTCACATCCTTCTCATCAGTTATCCAGTGAGTTTGGATTATCTTGGGAGGCTTAATAGAGCTGTTGTTTATTGATTGATATACCTACATTTTACATTTGGCGATACAGGTTTATTTTAGGGTCTCCAATACTATATCCACTTAACACAGGTGATGTCCATGTTTGGATGGGAAAATTTTCATATCATGACCTTAAGTAGTGTGAGGTAGCTATAGTTGGCAAACCTTCTCGCTTAGCAAACATTGCGCCAAGCTGACATGGAAGATAAAAATGAGTAGCTGAGTTGCTAGGCATCAAACTTTCAAGTGCTGATAGCTATGGGCTTCATGGTACTTGGATGCTAACAGAAAGTAAGATACTTCCATTATAAAAACATCTTAGAAGTTTATTGAAATGTTATAACCAGAGATGAGGTATGAATTAGCAGAGGAGGGAGAGGTAGAGGAAGAGAAAGGAAAAAAGAGAAAAGAAAGATAAGGTAGGAGGAGGAAGAAATAATGACCTACATCTCAATAGCTAGAGAGAACTGTAGTTAACATTTTGTTGTAAGCGCAGACACACAAATACACACACAGTCAATTCAGCACTTCCTGTAAAATTGGCAAGTGCACAAAACTTGGACAAGATCCCTTCAGTTGTAAGCACGTCAAGTTTATCATAGTCGTGAGGCATTTAGGAAGAAGCGTTTAAGATACAGTAAAGTTTATGCCCTAGTATGAAAGAAGAGGAAGGAAGCAGTTGGGTAAGTGGTATTTCTAGGAGTTGTCAATCTCCTAGGTGTCTGAAAATAGACATCATAGAAGAGAAGGAACTGACTGAGTAGATTAGGGACCATCAGTACAGAGTGAGGCAAAAATAAAAATAAAAATGGCCTTGTAAACGAGAAAGTTGAGGAAAGGAAGTACTCTGATGGGACAAAGTAGATTAAAACGAGGAGCTTAAGATTTTAAAATACAGGTTACCCAACAATTAGGTAGAACATATAAAATGCATATTATTTTCACAGTTGATAGTTATGATATAGAGACTGCTTTGGGAGGGGATCCAGGGGTCACGTTAGTCGTGGGCATTACTGTCTGCCACTTAATTTCTTGGTGCTGCTCCATATTATACAACACAAATACTTGCATAGTTATAGATCTTTGGCTTCTGAGGTAAAGCCTGTTATAGGCTGACCTGCAGGTATATGATATGGGGCTAGTGCCTTAAAGAATATATTTGTGTGGAGAGGATGCAGACAGAGAAGCCATGAGTGGTTTCAACGGGTGCTGTAAGAGGAAGAAGATCACTCTGTAGTACATTCTTGAATTTTCTTATTTTTCTGTCTTCACTCCATTTCAGATCATCACACATGATGCAGTCATAAGGAGAAAAGGCAAGTCCAATGTGTCTGTGACAGGCTAGTAATATTTTTGTCCAATAATTTTATAGCATGCATATGGTATGACAATATGAAAGACTAACAGCCACTACTAATTGTGTCAATTATTTTGCTATGTTACAACTTTAGAGTTTTAGTGGAGTGTAATATTCACATATCCTTCTTTCCCACATTACATGAAGGCTGAGAGTTGACTGCAGGCCTGCTGCGGGCCATCTGCAAGTCCGCTCCATGTATGCTCTCATTTCTGGACCTAGGCTGATGGAGTGGCCCTTATCTGGGACATGCATTCTTGCGGCAGGGGGCAAGAGCACAAGAGATTGTGCTGACATCTATAAAACATTCATTGACATAACCGGCCCTAATAGTGGGATAGAGGGTATATTCTGCCTAGAAGGCTTCATAAGGGTGGGGGTGTATAATCTGCTTACAGAACAGGGCAAGAATAATTGTGACTAATACTAAGATGTACCAAATTAATGATCAGCTAGAGCCTAGTTTGATGACACTGGTCTTTGGGAGTCGTTGGGGGTATCGCAGGAAAAAAAAAGTCTTTGAGTTTAGATAAAGTAAAAGGAAAGGCTCTGAAAGTGTCTCGTGTCCATCCATTCCTAATTACATCACGTCATTTTACCACCAAAATTAGAAATGAATTCGATATTTAAAATGCAAATATAATTAGAAATGCAAAGAATATAACAATATTAAAAATGCAGAGGAATGCAAATATAAATTATGTAATTTATCTTTTTGACATACCTTGTCTGTGGAGACTTGCGCCGACATAATTTCATCCTGTTTAGTTTGCAGATAAAAACATAATCCCTGATACTATGTAAATTACATTGTGAAAAGCTCTTCTAGACCATTATGTAGAAAAAGAAAAATAGCTGGGCATCTTACACTATCTACTAGTATTAAAGGAAATAAAAAAATACAGTTTGACCTACCTACATCTTTCATCTTGATTGAGTTAGCAATTTACCTCTCAACATATTTTTCTTTGCATTGCTTACTTAACCATTTTAAGATGACAGGCAGCAGCTGTACTTCAGAAGTATGCTATCAGCAATCTCCTTCTCTATAGTAACTATGCTCGTAACCAACTTCCCACTGCCTGTGATTGAAAAGTCTAAGATATTAAGGTCTGAAAATTGAGGTTTTGAATTGAAAGGAAAACACCTCAATTTTAACTATAGTGCAGGACTTAGGTTTTTTAACATTATTTTATAGGAATCTTTGTAAAGAACATTTTCAAATTTGAGGTTAGTTTTACCTTAGTTCTTTTAGGAAATGGAATAGAAATATTAAGCTTAAAATGTTAAGTTTCATGTGAATATGAATGCATATTTTGTTAGTGTAGTTATTTTCCATTGGGGTCTTTTGCAATCAATAAGAAATTAATAATACCATCCTCATATGCCTTTGTTGATTGCTGTCTTTGGGAATTAAGTACTAAGTGGTATTTTACCATGCTTTGTGGAAGACCAGAGTCAAATTCCACCCTAATTTAAAAGGCTTTCTTCAATTACATTGGTCCTCAATAAACTCTCTAAACCATGAGATTATTATTTTTTCCCTTCTCACAAAATTTATCATGTATTCTAAATTGTACAATTCACGGGACAGAGCCAGCCCGAACCTGTTTACCCTTGTGCAGCTCTCTGCATGAGCTTGGCTGGGAGTTGGCTCTAAATCTGTTTGTTGAAGGAATGAATGTGTTGGTTTGCATTATCACCTGATTGCATATGTGAGTGTTCCTATCTTCACAGGCTTGTAAATTCCTTGTGGTCAAGAGTCACGTTGGTCTTGCTCAGCCCCCTTGGCACTTTGCAAAGTGCTAGCTGGGCACACAAGGGCAATTATGTGATATTTTTGGAAAAATTCTTTAAATTCAGTTATGTTTGAACTTTCTTTGTCATCATCTCTAATTATTTCAAGTTCAATTTTTTTTAAGATGGCACAACTATGAATTCTTTGAACCAAGGAGTATGTGGTGTTCCTGTAATATGTATTGAGGGCCCCACCTGGCACCTTGCACACATCAGATAAATTATTGAACTGAACTGAACTATCAAGTTTAACCACAATTTAGTACTGCTCAGCTGTGTTGACAAAATCCCTAGTTACTTAAAACTGAAATGAAATATTAGACATTAAATGGGACAAAGAAAAAAATGAGATGAGTGATTATTTTTGTAAATAAAAATAGCACTCGATATTTAAAGAATATCGTATTTGAATCATGACTCTTTAAAGTTGGAAAAAGGCTTTGAGGCCTTCCTAAAACATCTAGGACATTATGTATACCAGTGTCACATGGCCTTGGTTCCAGTCTTGAATCCTTCATAGGTGTGGCCATGGTCCATTTATCTAACCCCTCTTTATCTCACCTCTAAAGTGATCATCTTAATTCACCTCTAAAAATGATAACAGAATCTACTTCATAGGATTGCTGTGAGGATTACATAAGGTAATGCAAGAAAAATATTTAGAACAATATGAGACAGAGTAAGCGCCTAATAAAAGAAAGTTGTTATATTGTTGTTGCTGTTTCTGTTATGTGTTGGATACCACTGGCATGCAAGGAACCACAAAAGGATGCAGGAATAAGGAATGACCTCAGAACTTCATTACCACCGCTAATTGTTTTTGAAAGTGCGCCTTTATTGAACACCTATTATGTAGTTGACATTATGTAAAATATTGAATACATTATCCTGATGCTCAACACAACTGTTCAATGAATATGGAAACTGAGACTTAGGAGGCCAAATATCTCACTCAAGGTCACCCAGCAAGTACATGGAAGAGATGGGATTCAAATCCAGATGGCCAGGCCAAAGCCTGAAGTTTGTGCTCTCTCATAGCAAACACCTCCAAAAGTCATGTAAGCAACGATCAACGACAGTTCTATTGCAAAGCAGGGGAGATCATTTTGCTGTGGGAGTGATTGTGGAAAACAGGGAAAGTGACATTGGATGAGCAGAATTTCCATAAGGAAAGATAAAGGGAGGGTTTTAGTTTGAACCATATGAACTTATTTTTGTAGGTTAAAAAAGTCAAATATTCATAATTTCATATGGTTCCACCTAAAAAATATTTGTGGTAAGAGTGATGACATGGAAAAGACTTAAAAAATGGGGAGTTTTAATCCTTTACCAGGCTTCCCATTTTCAAATGAGGGCTCCTGAGCATTAGAGAGAAAGGGGAAAATCAGAAATGTGAACAGCTTAGAGTACAGGAATTCTGGGAAAAGGAGAATGAATCTTTAATCAGATGAAATTCAAGAATAAATTGCTAATGCCATGATTGTTAATCTACAGGTATTTTAAGTCAGTTTTAATATGTCTTTTTATTTTTAGGCAACATATAAAATATAAGCAAGTGGTTTACTCAAAATTGTAATAAACAGTAGGGGCAATGAAGATGTTTCTACAGAGTTACATAACGTTTCCATGAAACATTTTAGGATTAATCTGAACATACAACAGTCATTATTTCAAGAAGAGACATATATCAGACATAAATAACATTGCAAAAATCTCTTTGGCATCAAAATCGCCAAGAAGATTTCTTTGACACAAAGTACATAAATTTTACTCCATATCTGAAAAGAAAGATTTTTACTTTTCTGATTGTAAAAATAGAGACCAAAGTGGGCATTTAAGGGCTATCTGTATTTCCATTTTTGGAACAGATATAATTTATCTGCTTTGCTGCCGGAGAGTGATCACTTATCTGGAGAGTTAACATTCCTGCCCTGCACGTAGTTCTGAATGGGCACAGCCTGCAATGCAGAAACAGTTTTTCAGGAAGCCAGAGTGACATTCTTCACCAGGAATCTCAAGCACAGGGCTCTTTTCAACACACCTAAGGTCAGGCTCCAACGCTCTTTTAAACTATCTCAAAGAAGTTATGTTTTATTTCTGGAGACCTCTGGAGATGAGAAGAGGACAGTGATGTCGACCAACATTGTTATATAACCAGGCAATGTTCTAGATCCTTTAGCTACTTTATTTCATTCACCTTCTCCACAGCATTATTATGACTACTACTATTGTTTCACTATTATCATTACTTTTACACGTGCAAAACTGGAGGCTTAGAAAAAAAAAAGAGGTCTATAGTCCCATCCTTTGATCCAAACCCTGGTCTTACCAACTCCAAAGCCCATCCTTTCTGCTCTACCTCATGGTGCCTCACAGTCAGACCTCTTTCACCTCAGCTTGGTCTACTCATTGCAATAGTTAACAATTCTACAAACAGCACTGTCCCCCTCAATCAATAGCTCATAATTGGAGTGATTTTGTCATCAGAGGACATTTGGCAGTGCTGGGAGACATTTTTGGCTGTCACATTTGGGGCAGTGCAACTGGAAGGTAGCTGGTTGAGTCCAGGAATGCTGCTGACCACCCTACAGTGCGCAGGGCAGCCCCCACGACAAAGAATTATCCCACTCCACTGTCAGCAGTGAGTGCCAACGTTGGGAAGCTGTGGACCAAGTCCTACATGCTTCTTAATCCCCTCACCCATCCCTACATTTCCTTGTTCCTGAAATTTTTGCATACCTTCTGACAATCCATTTTTGTTTCTAGACAATTAGAAAAACTGAATAATTAATGTAATCTCATTATGAAACTTTCATTAATATATTTTGTAGAGGTGATTGACTAGACACTGCACAGTGAATTAGATCTGTTTCTTTCTATTAGGAGCTTATAACCTTAGGCAGGCTTCTTTGCTAAAGCCTAGAAGAGAAGCCAGCAGGAATATAGCTATGCTAAACTCACACACATCATAGGGAATGTGTTTGCATTCTCAGAGGTTTTTTTGCATAGGGAATTGCTTTTCATTCTCAGAGGTTAATGAGAAAGGGAAAATGCTTTTCAGGTGAAGAAAGGAGGGTTATGGGGAGGGCAGTGCCATATCCCCTGGGGAAGTCAAGGAAGTCATCACCTTCTCCCTGCTCGGGGTAGGATAGCCACGTGGAGGACACCAAATTTCAGAACCTGCTAACAGTAGGAAGAAATTGTTCTGGGTGCAGTGTGGGACATACACTGAACGTATACAATGCCAACACATACATATATCCACATATTTTTCTTTTACATCTTGGTTTTGATTTTACTAATGAATAATCCTAGAAATGATCTAAAGTCTCTCTTGTCCTTTGCTTTGCCTGTGTAAACACACTACGAAGCAAACAGTAATTCAGTTATACCGTTCTTGCAGCCCTCTTAATTGTTTTAAATTCTTTAAACAAAAAGCTAATATTTATTCGCCATTTTTTACAAAACAGCTTTATTTGGGACAGGCACTTACAGTCCTCCGAGAACGAATAGCTGTGTAGATTTCCACAAGGCCCAAGGCAAACATAATTTATGGAAAGACAAGCTTCTCAAATCCTGTATTCTTAGATTTCTAATTCCGTTAAGCGTGGCATTAATATGCAGTCTAAGGCCTTTCCTGGTTGCATTATCTCTGAGCAGCCACAAGAGGGAGTGTGAAGAACGCACTCCTCTGGAACTGCGATTTCAGAAACCATTTCTTTGAGTCCACAGCAGAAGCCTCCGCAGCTTCCTGTATTCTGAGCAGGAGGAAGAGACCCTTAGGACAGTCACCTGCATGTCCTCTTAACGTTCTGTTTACTCGGAAGAGGGAGAAAGGGACGGTTCTGAAGCTTCCTCGAGATTTCCTGTCCCGGGTTTGTAAACGATGCCTGAGGGAGGTTTGGCAAAAATCAGCTCACACAGGCACTGGGCTCCATTTGATTCAGCTGAATTTTTACCATGCCAGAAGCGGCCAAGGCTCCTGGGGTGACTCGGGGTTTCAGTGGAATTAATCACTCTAAGTTTGATTTTTCCACAGTGATTCATTTCCTTCAAAAAGGATCTTGATGATGTCGTTTGCCTTTGGCATTTTCAAAGGAAGAGAAATCAACATTCTCTGTTTTCTTTCAAAATAGGACAGGGAGTGGAAATCAGAGCCCTAGGTCTCCTCCCTCGCACCCTCACTCTGTTTATGCGCTATCGCCGCAGGTGGGCGTCCTGCAGAAAGCTCAAGTGCTTCCAAGAATACCCAGACAATTGCTGTCTGGTAGGGCACTCAGGAAAGAGGACATTGATGGAGTATTGGGGTCTTGAAGGACAATAGTTCTCAAACTTCGGCATAGACCAAAATCACTCAGAATACTTCCTTGTTCAAACACAGGGCTCAGTTTCAATTTAGCAGGTCTGATATAGTGGCTGAGAATGAGCATTTTTAACAAGTTCTCAGGTGAGGCTGAGGTTGCAGGTTGGAGAACACACCTTGAGAATCACCGCTCTGGGGAGTATTCTACGGTTTCTAAGATTTCTCCATTAACCCTGAGAACGGGGCCTGAGAATCTGCGCCACACTGGTCGCAGTAACGATGTGCCCCCACGTGGGATTGGTGCCTGAGATTCTGATCCCGGCTTCTAAGGCAATGACGACTATTCCTTACTCGCACCTCCTTGCAGACTCTAAGGCTTCATGAAAACTAGACTTCTGAAATGAACAAAATCCTCAGATGGCTTCCCAAGAATACTTCCAACCACTGACCTTCCCTGCCACAACGTCACACAACCCTGCTCATAGCTGTGGCCGCTGTTTCAAAATCTGAATGCATCAGAGGATGCATAGGCAAATGCATGCTCTACTAAGTGGATGCAATTTGCCGGAGTTTTATGGATTGACTCAGTTTCTGGGTGACCTTGACAAGTTACTTAATCTCTCTGCGTATGTTCTATAAAATGGGAACAGTAGCTGCACTTAAGGGTGGGCGCATGGGTTGAATGAGCTAATACTTGACCAGTGATTAGACCAAAGGTTCTCACATTCTTCTCAGTAAATATTAGGTATTACTGTTACTCTTCACCTTCACTTCTAGTATCGATTTCCTTATCTGGAAACTTGAGCTAAAAAGCCTCTCAATTTCTGGTAGTGTATTCTTGTGCTGTGTTATTGGAATGTTGGAAGTATGATGGAATTACCTTTAAACCTTTCACCTGGCTGAATGATATGGCTTGACTGCCATGCAGAGGTCAGTGATCAGGTGTAAAGGTCAATTATAATTTCTAAGAGTTAAAGGTATCTAAACCACTTAGCTTGTTTCAGGTTTATTAATTTTGAACAATCTGTGTTGCTGACTATATGACCTTTGTAGCAGGTTAGAACTTCCTTGGAACCCTTATTCTTTCTGTGTTACACAATAACAGAAGGAAAAATAGGAAATGTGGTCCTGGTCAGATCAATGTGTTCCTGGAACACTGCCGTGTGATTTGGGGCAAAGCATTTCATGTGCTGTTTGTGTCTGTTCCCTGGGTGATAAAATGGGTTAACAATTAAAAACTGCTTCAGGATTCCAAGCAGGTTTTCCATGTATATGACTATGTATTATTCAATTACTAATGCTCCTCAACTTACAGCGATGCTACATTCTGATAAACCCATCATAAATTGAAAATATGATAAGTAAAAAATACATTTTTTTAACCACAATAAACCAGTGGTAAAGGAGGAAATTTGTAGGTCAAACCATCCTGTAAACTTTAAAGAAAAATTTTTGATGTGAATTTTCATTTTTACCTTTTAATTTCTTAACCATTTATATACTGTATAGGTGATATTGTCAGGATGTAAAATCCAATAGGTTGAAAGAGTAAAGGAAAAACAAGCCTCACTCCATACTCATCACCTGCCTACACAGCGTCTATCCACCGAGACTTTGTTTTTTCAATTAATAGACATTATCTGTTTGAGCAGTTTTAGGTTTACAGAACAATTGGGTGGAAAGTACACAGAGTTACCACATACTGCTGCCCCACATACGCACAGCTGTCCCCACTAGTTTCAGCATCCCACACCAGAGTGGGGCATTTGTTACAATGAATGAACCAGCGTTGACACATCATTATCGGCTGAAGTCCACAGATTACATTAGAGTTCATTCTTGGTGTTGCACGTTCTGTGGGTTTTGACAAATTTGTCCTGACGTGTACTCACTATTAGAGTATCACACAGAATAGTTTCACTGCCTTAAAATGCCCTTTGCTTCACCTACTCATCCCTCCTTCCCGTTAAAGCCCTGGAAACTTCTGATGTTTGTACTGTCTTAGTTTTTCCTTTTCTAGAATGTCATATAGTTGAAATACTATGGTATCTATTCATTTCAGATTGGCTTCTTCCACTTAGCAATAGGCATTTAAGGTCCCTTCATGTCTTGACTTACCTCCACATTCGTCTTCACCCTTTTCTCTTCACTTACTCAAGGATGTTGATTTCAGGTTTTGGGCAATTATATAAAGCTGCTGTAAACATTCATGTGTGGGTTTTTGTGTGGATGTAAGTTTTCAGATTGAAACTTAAAACCATAGCTCTGATATAAAGAAATTGTGACCACTTGGGACACAGGACTGCCTTTGACCTCTCACGTACATCTTGTATCGAAGTCGCTTTCAAGCAGCTAGTGTGATGGCTCCCATAGTGTTTTCGAGAGAAACATTTCCTAAAGCATGTGTCTTTTAAAAATTTTCTTCTCTAGGCTGACTCAGTAAAATATTGGTTAGGATGTTCTCCTCACCAAGAAGCTGAGTTGAAACTGAAATTTACCTGTTTGAGCATCCTCTCTGGCCTTTGGATCCAGATAAGGCTCTCTGCTGATGACATAACCGTCATCCCAGTGTTCCCAAGAGCATCATCCTCTGTCTTGCTGGCCCATCCTCAGCCACACTCACCATGTCCACCTCCCACCTCATTCCTATGGCTATGTCACTCGACATCCTTATTGCTATTTCCCTTACTTAATAAAAGCTACTGCCTTCCTCCCCTACCTTCAGAATATTATACAATGATTTGCCTGTAAGAGGTGTTTAGTAAACATTTGTTGCTAGCACAAAACATTGTTGACACTATTGCAGATAAGACTATTTGACTAAACAGATTCTGTATCCCCTAGCATGAAAGATGCAGATTCATAAGAGGCACCTCTGGAAGAGTAACAATAGCTAACATATTTTAATATTCACTACATATTAGGCATAATGCTAAGCATTTTCACGTGCTACCTCACTTATCCTCATCAAAATCCCCATTCGTTATTATACTCTCATTTTACATGTGAGGAAACTGAACCTTTGCAAAATTAAATAACTTGCCTGAGGACCTATACAAATAGCTCGTGTACTACAAGAATTCCAATGTTGTATAGCAGAGCCTATGGCACGCAAAACTCAAACAAACTTCAATCGATCTCACCTGTCACATTGAGGTGAATTATTTATGTCCTTGTCAAGATAAATTCGAACTTGTAGTTATTTGGTTAGTGTTTGTCTTCTCCCAAAGACTGTAAGCTTCATGAAGTTAGGCACCGTTTGGCTACATATACAGATGGTCCCCAACTTATGATGGTTCCCCTTGTAATTTACTGACTTTTCCATGTATGAAAGTGACGTGCACTCAATAGAAACTGTACTTCGAGTACTTATACAATCATTCTGTTTTTCACTTTCAGTGCAGTATCCAATGAATTACATTATACATTAAACACTTTATTATAAAATAAGCTTTTAGATGATTTTGCCCAACTGTAGGCTAATGTGTGTTCTGAGCACATTCAATGTGACCTAGGCTAAGCTATGATGTTTGGTAGCTTACAATATGTTCAATAATGGGTTTATTGGGATATAACTTCATAGTAAGCCAAGGAGCTCTTAGCAAACTGGCCCATCTTAGGTATTTTCAATCTATAAATGACTTCAGCCTTCCTGTGGGTCAACAAATCCATCTCTTGACACATCAACACTGCTGGAAAATAAGGCATTTTGGAACTGATCTGAACAGTCATTATGAGGAATGTATTATTATCATCTCCTAGAACAATGGTGTCATTCCTATGCTTCATTCTTCAGGTTAATTTCTGGTATAGATCTTTGACAAAGAAAAAGATGCATGACAAAAAAGGAGATAACTGGGTCAGGTGAGGCAGATTTTCTAAATGATTTGTGTAATATCAAGCATCTGCACATCTATTCTTAAAATTCTAACCATACTTATGCGTGTTGGTTGCTGGGATTACATTACTGTGCCTACCCATAAATTATCAATTTTAACCCAGGAGAAGAGTTTATGTTCTCACAGTTAATGGCGCAATGTACATCTGAACCAAAAATGGCTATTAGAGATTTGTGAGTTATCACAAAGGACAGTGGAAGCAAAACCAGAATGTATTATTGTTTTCTTTTTAAAAGCATTGTGCTTTCACTATTGACTTCCTATTGCTTAGAGTTTCAAGTTTTAACTTCTCGGCCTGGCATTCAAGAAACTCCATCTGATGACCCTAGCTTACATGCTAACCTTTATATAATAGTCCTCAACGGGGCCTCTGGGCTGCTGAAATGGATTCTGCTGTCCCTCTCTTATGTCGGGGTCATTTTAATCCACACCTTGCTCAGATAGCGTGATTTGTTCACTTCTCTATCTAGCCATACTTTCTCTAATTCCTCAAAACCAAGGATAAATGCAGTTTTCTGCTTTCTGTGGATGACTTCAATATGTACTAGGAACTGGATCACAATTTAGCAGTGTGAATAAGGGCTCAGATTCTGATTTGGGGTGAAAGAAGGCTTCATTATTTGGTCTGTAGGTTACCTTGAGGGAGTCACTAATTTCTCCAAACCTAGTGTCCTTATTTGCAAAATGTAAATGATAAAATTACCTTATAGAATTATTATAAGAGTCAGTGAACCTTTACATGTAAAATACTTAACAGTGAACACACAGAAGTCAACAGCTATAGAATGTTTTTAATTCCTTTTAATTATTTCAGATGTTAGCTTTGCCAATTAGAATGTAATTTCTTGCGTGAGAACTGAGATTATAAATTACATTTTGGATAATCACAACTGTATGTGCTTAATACATTCTTTTAGAACCAACTAATTGGAGAAGAACATGAAGTTAAAGGAAGATATAACAACTTTGGTATATGGTTCCTCCAGTCAAGTCTGCATTATATTTCAACTTATTATAGTTATAACAAGAGGAGGACTGCTCTATGAATGGTGGTGATGGGGTAAGGATTTCATGTTTGATTTTGGTAATGTGAAGTTCAGGAAAGTATAGAACGTTCAATAAGAAGCAAATAGGGCTGGGTGCAGTGGCTCACGCCTGTAATCTCAGCTCTTTGGGAGGCCTATGCATGTGGATCATGAAGTCAGGAGACTGAGACCATCCTGGCCAACATGGTGAAACCCTTCTCTACTAAAAATACAAAAATTAGCTGGAAGTGGTGGCACATGCCTGTAGTCCTAGCTACTCGGGAGGCTGCGGCAGGAGAATCGCTCGAACCCTGGAGGTAGAGGTTGCAGTGAGCCGAGATCACGCCACTGTACTCCAGCCTGGCAACAGAGTGAGACTCCATCTCAAGAAAAAAAAAAAAAAGAAGCAAATGGGGAGTAGGATTTTACAGGTCTGATAGTGAGAGGAGAGACAAGAGCTGAAGATATCAACTTCTGAGTGGTAATTGAATCCATAGGCATGCAGGACACCCCCTGGGAGGGGAGCGTAGCATGCAAAATGGAGAGGATTTAGGAGCAAGGATTGTAGACTTGCTTATAGGCTGCACAGATGATGATTAGTTTGCTAAGAAAGTGAAAGAATTGGTAGAAAGATAAAAGTAAAACAGAGGTCACTGTGTCCCCAGTAAAAGACAATATTTTAAGAAGATGGGCATGCTTGATGTTGCCAAATGCTTCAAGGGGCCAAAGAAGTGAAACGCAATATAATAAACATTGTGTTTATCAGCAGAAGGCCACTGTTGACCTTTGTGGGAGCTGTCAGAAAGGTATTTGGAGTGGATCAAGAAGAGAATGGGAAATAAAAAATAGAGACATCAGGTAAAGTAAACAATTTAAAAAATTACTGTTAAAGAGTGAGTAGAGACAGACACAAGGAACCTAGGAAGAAGTGTGGGCTTCATTAGCCTTTTTCAGGGCATAGTTGTGAGCATTGGTAAAAGGCAATAGGGAGGTTACAGATCTGTTATAGGTTGAATTGGACCCCTGTCTTCATATACCAAAGTCCTAACCCCCAGTACCTCAGAATGTGACCTTATTGGGAAATAAGGTCATTACGAGTGTAATTTTTAAAGATGAGATAATACTGGCTTAGGTTGGGTTCTAATCCAGTATGACTGGTATTCTTTTGAAAAGCTAAAATTTGGACACAGAGATGTTCCCATGGAAAATGTCACGTGAAGTTGAAGGCAGAGATTAGGGTGATGTTTCTACAAGCCAACGAATACCAGAGATTGCCAGCATTCCACAGGAAGCTGGGTGAGAGGCATGGAATGAATTCATTTTCACAGCCCTAAGAGGGAACTAATTTTACCAACAACCTTGATTTCAGACTTGAGCCCCCAGAACTGTGAGACCATGACTTTCAGTTGTTTAAGCCACCCAGTCTGTGGTACTTTGTTCTGGTAGCCCTAGAAAACTGCTACAAGATCATAGGAAGAAGATAAACATGCAAATGATAGTTGATGGTGTAAGTTCCCCAGAAGGTAAGAATGGGATTCAAGTTGGTAAGAAAGCTGATAGAATGTATGTGATATGGGTAGGCCTATGTGTTTGTTATTGAAAAGGTAAAGGATTTCTTACCTGATGGTTTCTAGTTTCTCTGTCAACTAGAAGGAGAGGTGTCTAATGAAAGTGAAGAAATACAAGGAGGAATTCTGAGGACCCAAGTGAGTTGGCCACAGTATTCAAGTCACTCATAATCTGCTTTCTTGTGTAATTCTCTTCAGCAACAGGGTGCAGTCACAGAGAAGTGCATAGCTGAGTCACTCAGTGCTGGAGTCTAGCAGGACAAGAAAACTAAAATATAGAGCATTGAGAAATGTTATTGAAACAATATCCTGTGGAATCTAAGCCTGCAAAAGTAAAACGTTGGGTTTGAAGGACATGCTTGATGGTTTGAAGATGGTAAAGAAGTCCTGATAAGTTTGCAGAATGGTGGGCGAAGTTGAACAGGCAAGGGAGGAGAGAGACGTGGGCATGGGACATCTGATTATGGGTCATGGCAAGTTTCAAGACATGGCCATTGGAGCAGCCAGACCAAGCCAGAGAAGGGGAGGAGGACAAAAAAAAAAAAAGGGCCGTGATGTGGGGTAGAGTTTTTCACTTGCTCAGCAAATAATCATTGAATGTTTATTATGTGCCAGATACTATTCAAAGTGCTAGGAACAAAGTTGTAAACTAAACAGGCACAAATATCTGTTTTGCAGAGCTTCCAGTGGAAAGTGTCAAATAATAAAAATATTATTTAACATGTCAGATATGTAAGATAATAGTGCACTGGAAGAATTAAAATGGTGGTACTAAATCTGTGTGTGTGGGTATGTGTGTGTGTGTGTGTGTGTGTGTGTGTTTGTGTGTGTGTGTGTGTGTGTGTGTGTGTGTGACTATACTAAGAAAGGTGGTAGAGTTATATTTCCTGATAAAATAACATTCTAATCCAAAGCAGGGGAGAAAGGAAGCTATTTCCTTGTCTGGAAGAACATTTCAGAAAAGAAGAAAGGCAAGTAAAGGCCCTGAATCCATATGCACAATCCCATTCTAGCTCATTTGATATAAATGGGTGTCCTTCAATGTGTTTGCCAATATTTCTGTGAGTTTCCTCACAGAGGGTGGCCTCAGGAAGATTCTCACAGGGGAGGCCTCACAGGTGTTTTCACAGAGGCGGCCTCACGGGGGTCCTCACAGGGAAACCACACAGTGTCCTCACAGCTGTCCTCACAGAGAGGGGCCTCACAGCACAGGTGTCCTCACAGCACAGGTGTCCTCACAGGGGGTGCCTCACAGGGCTTTCCTAACACACCTGCTGGTAGCTTCTGCTCTAGCTTCCCCATCCTGTTGCCACACTGCTTCCTCTGTTGCTAAGACCCTGGTGGGCCTGTGTTCTGTTGAGTACAGCAGGCCTCCCTGTGATGCTCTTGGATACCTAGCTGGCCTACCATGGGATGCTTGCTGACTTAGGTGCAGAGGATTGGTGGCCTGGCTGTTGCTATGCCTCTGGAAAGCTATAGGACTTGACTGCTACTCTAGGTGGTGGCCTCCCCACCAACCTTACTCCTTTGTATGATGGCCACTGCCACTTCCAACTCTGGTCAACAGTAAAGACTCCTCACTTCCTTCCAGAGTTTGGGGCACATCATGCCTGTCACTGGAAACAAGATGCCCTTCCAGGAAGAGGAGGGAAGTCCTGGTCAAAGTCTTGTCTCATACCCAGCTCTGGGAACAACTACTCTACATATTGATTGTCACCAATTTTTTTTTTTTTCTGTAGAAAGCCCTATCACAATAAGGCACTGCCTTGCCATCACGTCAAAGAAAAAACCAAGATACTCTGATATTGGTACATTTCTCAAGGCCTAAGTTATTTGATCATATTTATAGTTATGTTTATACCATGGGAAAAATTAAAATGTGTTTAAACATTTTTAAAGGGCAAAAATCAATTGTATAGATAATGAAAGTTTTATTATATAAACACATACATTATAAAAGACCTTGTATTATGTTGGAGTGGATGTAGTTGAGAGACAGCATTGACATATTATATAAATAAGGGCTTATAAATCAGTAATTTTATAAAAATGTATCTTAGAAGCTCAGCATTTACAGGCATTTTATAATGAGAAATTTTGTAAAGTTAGGTTAAGAGATCAGATATCTCTATTTGCTAGATGAGTCTATTCTTTTCATATTTCAGGCTACAATAAACCACATCTTTATGTATTTTTAGACATATGTAAGCATTCACATGGGTCCATTTGATGGCGTTTACCGGAAAATTTGCCAATAGAATAAATTGCAGTTACTACAAATAGTATGAAATAGAGAAATAAACTTAATTTTTTTTAAACCTCAAGAAGAAAACAAGAGGCCTATTTAATTCACCGCCTAGAAGATGAAAATTTTGGAAGATTTTATGTTCTTGAGAGGTTAACTATTTCAAAAATATTCTATCATAATTTTTAGACCTGGCCTGACAGTTTTTGAGTGACCAGAAAAATAGACTACCTCATCATAACAAAATCTTATAATGACCAGATGCTACACAACTCAAGCCAAAATTTCCTCACGGAGAGGTAGCTAGTGAGGTGTGGGTTTGGGATGTGCGGTGACTTGCAGCAATGTAAACAGAGAGTCACGTTCCTCTTCCACCAAGGATATTTATACTTCTGGTCCAGGTCATTCTCTGTTCCTAGGACCCTCAGTGTTCACTTGCACAAGAGATTTTTAAAAATACCTTCTGTTCATCTTGTGATCCATCTTAATCTCTCCCGGCTCTTGTAACTTGCTTGTTTTAGGATTTGGAGACCACAAAGCCCACAAAGTCCTTTTTCTGCATAACTTGCCATCCAAAGACATTTTTGATGCTCAAACAATTCCCTGCTGTTTACAACTTCAGAGGTGTCCTCCAAATAATTTTCCCCTCTTAACTTCAATTGTACTGTTTCTACTTTTCATCTGACTTAGTAGCTCATAAATCAAGAGACAGGAGAGAGAGAGAAAGAAAATCACCTTTACCATAGATTCTTTTGTTTTTCTGTTTTTCAGTGGTTATTTACTAAAGGATAGTTTTCAATTTGTTCTTACTTTTATATTTTCACATCTGTTTTTTACAACTGAAACTTGTGGATTTCCTTCACTTCTCTTTAAAAACTATTCTCCAATTCCATAGAAAACATTATTGAAAAGTATTGTAACAATTGACATATTTCTTGTTAGTAAACTTATTCTAATTATCTTGATTCATATTTATAAACTCTTGAGAGAATATACATATTTCTCAGAAAATGGGTATAATATTTAAAAATATAGTAGAACCTTCAAGAGGATTTTGTTTCGTGGATTTGAGTATACAGTAATTTTATCATTTCTTTAAGTCATGAGACTTACCTTTGTAAGAATATATTTAGTGTTAGCAAAAGAAAACACATACTTAAACTGGCTTATCAATATGACAGTTTATTATCTCATGTGGTAGGAAGTTCAGGAACAGGGCTGCCTCCAGGGGAAGGAGAGAGGCTCCTGATCTATTGCGTGCTTTTCTTGGTTCCGTGTATTGGCTTCCTTTTTAGGCTGTAAGCAAGGTGGCTGCAGCAGTTCCAGATACAAGGAAGTCCGGGGGACAAAGAAAGAACTGTCTCTCATGGTGTTTCTTTGTTAGAACACAGAAACGCATTCCTAAACGCCCTCACACAGATTTTCTTTCACTTTGAATTGAGGACTAGGATTGAATCATATGCGTATGCCTGAACCAGTCATTTGTGAAGGGACTTTGAAATACCATGAGTGACTTCGGCTATTCATTTGGGGAATATTTGACACTCGCCTTCCCCTTTCACTTTGTGTCAGTCAGATTAATAATTTGGGGACCACATAAACCACTAAAATACACCACAATTCCAGTGTAACATGGTATTCTAAGATCGCTGTCCATCTCATGCTCTATGGCCAATTGCATTCAGGATTTGACTGCATTCTTGTGCAGTCCGTGCTCATTCCAAGCAAAGCTGGAGCTGGGAGGAGAAGAAGTGAAACTTCTTTGGTGTATTATTAACTCCCAGGGTTACTCTGCCAAGTACATTTAATACTAGATGCCTGTTGTCCAGAGAGGAAAGTGATCTAGGGATGAATGCAACTCTCCCTTGCGTTTAATTCAGTGTGCATCAGGGAAGCTCATAAAACAGTCTTCCAGATTACTGATATGTAACTCCATTAGAATTTAATTTACTGTAAGGTAATTATAGCAAGATCTCTCTGTGTAAGACCAATAAAAAGTCAACAGATTTTCCCTCAGGAGAAAAGTTCCTCCCCAGACTTCCATCTCTATTCACTAAACACGAACATCATCCTTGATTCTTGCCTTTTCCTCATCCTACAGCTCGAATTCAGCAGGAAAACCCTACATTCTGCTTCCAAGTGGATCGGCATTCCTCTGTTTCTCTCCAAGGTAGGGCACTTCCTAGTGACCTTTACAGGACTCTACTGGATGGGCTGCGTCGTGGCCTATCTTCTTCCCCCAACTCTATATTACTGTTCAGCCTTCCAACCTATTCCCAATACGGTGTCCAGTAGAAACTTAGCACTTCAGCTCTTACCATCTCTGGGTCTCAGCTCCTTGGCAAACTTAGGGCACCGGGTTAAATGCCATCTAACTCAAGCCAACTCTAGCTTTGTACAATTTTGTACAAAGGTACTGATATGTTAATAGAAAAATAAAAAGTGCATAAAAATAAAAACTATCCTTTTATTTTAGACATGGGTTTTCAGGAAGCCATCTTAATTCTACCAGTTCTACCTTCATCTCTTTCTACTACAAACTAGAAAATTGCTGCTAGTCTTAAATCCCTTCTAATCATTTTTTTAACACTGTTATTAATTTTTTTGAAATAGAATTCTTGGCTTTATTATTCCCCTGCTTAGGGTCCTTCAATAGCTACCCTTCCATTGATATATGTCCATGACCAGACTTGTTCCTGTTCTACCTTGGAACTTGTGCTCTCCCGTACCAAACTATGAGCTCTTTGAACTTTACAAGCTACCTCACATCTCCACGCATTTGCTCTGGTTGTTTCTTTTGCCTGGAATGCTACCTCTCTCTGTCCCTTGTTTGTTTAGTGGATGCTGTCAAGATTCAGGAAGATGTCAGCTCTTCTGTGAGCTTTTTCTGCCTGGATCTTCCTCAATGCAGCAGGTTCCCCACTGTCCCACCCAAGATAGAACTGACTGTTCCTTCTTTGGTGTTTCCACTGTCCCCAAAGCCAGCTTCTCTACCTGAGACACGTTAACACTTACCGTCTATGTACTTCTCCTAATGCACTAGACAGTACAGAACATGTTGCCTTCATCTTTGCATCTCCAGTATTTAGCACAGTGGCCCATTTATGGTCATAACTCAGTAGATAAGAACAGATTAATAAAAACATGAATGCAATTTGAATGAATGAAAAGGCATTTACTGTCTAAAAAGTTATTTTAATTTCTCAAGTTTTGGCTAAATGCATTCAGAAATGGCAATGGAAGAGAAAAATGTAGTGGGAAGGTCTTTAAAAATTTTTTTTTATTGTACTTTAGATTCTGGGGCACATGTGCAGATCATGCAGGATTGTTGCATAGATACACACATGGCAATGTGATTTGCTGCCTCCATCCCCTCGTCACCTACATCTGTCATTTCTCCCCATGTTATTCCTCCCCAAACTCCCCACCCCCTGCTGTCCCTCCCTTGGCTCCCCACCCAGCAGACCCCAGTGTGTAATGCTCCCCTCCCTGTGTCCATGTGTTCTCATTGTTCAACATCCTCCTATGAGTGAGAACATGCAGTGTTTGATTTTCTGTTCTTGTGTCAGTTTGCTGAGAATGATGGTTTCCAGAGTCATCCATGTCCCTACAAAGGACACAAACTCATCATTTTTGTTGGCTGCATAATATTCCATGGTGTATATGTGCCACATTTTCCTTGTCCAATCTGTTGTTGATGGGCATTTGGGTTGGTTCCAGGTCTTTGCTATTGTAAACAGTGCCGCTATAAACATACGTGTGCCTGTGTCTTTATAATAGAATGATTTATAATCCTTTGGGTATGTACTCAGCAATGGGATTGCTGGGTCAAATAGAATTTCTATTTCTAGGTCCTTGAGGAAGCACCACACTGTCTTCCACAATAAATCAATGTTCAGAAATTACAAGCATTTCTATACACCAATAACAGACTAACAGAGAGCCAAATCATGAGTGAACTCCCATTCGCAATTGCTACAAAGAGAATAAAATACCTAGGAATACAACTAACAAAGGATGTAAAGGACCTCTTCAATGAGAAGATCTTTCATTTCATTGTCTATATTGTTTTCAGCTGCTTCTGATACTGTCATCTCTTCTGGATCTTGTTAATGAAATTTTCAAGTATTTGATATGATATTAAAGCTTCAATATGCCTTTTGAAAATACTCCTAATTTTATTTGGACAGAAAACCAAAAAGACTGGATGAGAGTGCACATGCAGTAGGAATTAATTTGAGAGCACAGTGGTTCAGAATACAGTAATTATTTTGGGCTGTCTTTTCAAACTCAAGGAACTCAGATACTTATACGATTTTGAAATATTGCAGTAAATGGACCAAAGCAGACTCCAATGTGTGAAAGATAGATTTTATACGCATGCTTACGATTTTGATTAATTTATTCATTATTCAACCTACGTTCATTGAGCACCTTCTTCTGTTGAGCTGTACCCTAGATGCTTTGGATTCAAAAAGATGGATTGGATGACAGCTCTTTGATTATTCTAGACAAAGTACTTGATGCTTGGAGAACTTTTTACATTCATTTGTTGTCATGGCGACAGTTGCCCCACACAGACTGTCCAGGCATGCCAGCTCCTGCTGAATGTGCTGTCCTCTTCACCACCTTTCCAGCAGTCCTCTGATAGTTCCTCTAGTGTATGGTAGATGCTTCCACCTTTGAGCCTTCCTACAGGTCTTTTCCCTACTTGAAACCCTCTCATCAGAGAACTCAACTCATCTTTCAGGACTTACTTATGTCAGTTCATCAAGGGAAGCTTTCGCTGATCTCATGACCAGGCCAGCTCTGGGACTGTTGTGGTGCTTCGCAGGCCTTATTGATATTACAGTTAGTTAATAATGAATTTAGTTGCTTAATATCTGGTCTTCCTGCTGAAATATAAGGTATATAGGAGAAGGATTTGTGCACCTGTTTTTCCCCATCTACTTCCAGAGTTCAGCAATGTGGTGGTATAGAGAGATTTCTAATAAAGATTTGCTGAATGATTAAATGAACTAATAGTGGCAGAATTGCTAGGATGGACTAATTCCTCCCTGCCCTCTCCCAGCTCGTGTCCTGCCTTTCCTTCTTTATAATAAAAAATGCTTAATGGCTTAATGATACTCAGAGAGCAATTGCCTTTCCTAAATGGAATTGTACATGTTTGAACTCCCATAGTACACAAGTCCCTGTGGCTGTCAGTGACACTTGGGTATTCTTCTCACTGCTTCTCCAGTGGGAGGAAAGAAGAGGAGAGGGAAGGTGATCCCTTTTCCAGCCAACCCAATCTTAGAGAAATAGGAAAGATCAATTGTGGATATAACAATAGCAATCTCTTTTCCCGCATGAAAGAATCATGTTTCTTACTGATGATTAAAGTAGGGATTTAAAATAGCCAATCTAGCAAGGCAGTGAGAATCAGGAGCAGAGATCAAAACGTGTAACAATTCATTTTAGAAAAATGTCCTACAAACTGATCTCACAGTTGGAACTTAAAAGGCCCCAGATACAATCATGTTCTGCAGAGCCCCTGAAATTGCCTCTGGCACTAAAGAGATCCTAAGCAATATTACCCAGGGAGGAAGAGGAATAGGGCATCCATCACATTGTCATGTTCTGCCCTGCTCTCGAATTGCAAAGTCAGACGCGGTCCAGAGTTGAGGAATGGTGTTCTCCTTCTGCTTGTGTCTACCCCATGTAGGTTATGACAGTTGGCTGGGGAGTGTGCTCCTCCTGCTTGTTTTTAGAGAGTCCATCTCTCTTGATTATCTCAACATCCCTTCCTCCTGGCCTGTGAGATCTCTTCCTGTATGCTGTCTCATTTCTCCATTATAAGGTGGCTCTAAATATCAGGCTGCCTTAAAACCCCTGAAGTTTTCTTTTCAGAAGGGATTTGGAAGTCTCACTAAGCTCACTTGCAGAACAGAGCATCTCTTTACTCTGTGGAAATGGACTAACTCAATATGGCATCATTCTGCTGCAGCCTTGTCTGCTTCCATGACTTTTGGAAACCATATTCTTTTTTTTTTTTTGAGATGGAGTTTCACTCTGTTGCCCAGGCTGGAGTGTAGTGGCATGATCTCCGCTCACTGCAACTTCTGCCTCCTGGGTTCAGGTGATTCTTCTACCTCAGCCTCCCGAGCAACTGGGACTACAGCCCCGTGCCATGACACCCAACTAATTTTTTTGTGTTTTTAGTTGAGACAGGGTTTCACCATCTTGGCCAGGCTGGTCTTGAACTCCTGACCTTGTGATCTGGCCGCCTCGGCCTCCCAAAGTGCTGGGATTACAAGGGTGAGCCACCACGCATGGCCTTGGAAATCATATTCCAATGAATATCCAATGACACTGTTTCCATTGTTCTGATAAAAATCAGAATTGTATTCACTCTTGTAACCTGTTCTCTTGCATTTCTCTAAGAATTTAAGGGTAAATGTCTTTTAGAGTTTTATCATGCCTTTCCATACTGTCTTTTTGCTTCATCTATATCAATGGCATTACTTTCACTTGGAGCAACAAAATTCTTGGCCCCATCCCAGACCTACTGAATCATTAACTCTGGAAGAGATGCCCTGAAATCTGCGTTTTAACCATTTATACAGGTAAGCTTGGCTGAAGTTTACCTTTTCATTGCCTGATAATAAAAAAAGAAAGAGTTTCTTCATTAAATTAATAGTTCAAAAAAGACCATGAATCAATAGTTTAACATTCCCATAAAAACTATATAACATAGTTTAAAGCAGCTTTATTTATGCATGAATCATAAATAGGCTAATACTGTATGGTTGTAGTGAATGAGTCAGTATTCGTAAAATACTTAGCATAGTACTTGGCACATAATATATGTTGTATAAATATTAGCAAATATTAACATTATTATTACACTTGATCTTAGCCAAAAGGCCGAGAAGCAATATTATTAACATTATTATTATTTGATCCCACAAGATATTCATTAACTAAGTATATAGCCTACCCCTCATTTTCCTCCAGAGAGGATTTAAAGGAACTTACCAAGATACAAACTAAACAACAGTCAATTTGAGAGACAGTAAAAAATAATCACATTAAACAAAAAGAAAATGAAATTTTACTGCATGCCATAGAAATACCCATAACTAAGTCTTCAAATTTTAAATCATTGCATCTACTTTGTATTACCCTGTGTACCTAAGTAATTGAGACTGGCTAGCTGTTTACTCAGTCTTTCCTGTTTTCCTTCTTGGTACTTCTTCACCTGACCCAGCAAACCCTCCCCTGCAGCCCTCCACTCTTTCCAGGGCTCCAGGCTGCAGATTGGCACCCACAATTACCTTGCACGATGTTAGAGCCTATGACCACCTGGGTCCTTAAATGTATGAAACTATCTTCCTACTGGTCCCCTACATGCTGTATTTATCCTGATTTGGCAGAATAATACAAAGACTTCTACTGTGATAATTTGAGCTCTTTGAAATAAAATGTGCTGCAATTAAATCCTATACCTATTTAATTCTTCTGTAGCATGAGTATTAACATGAAGTTTTTAGTATGCCAGTGATCTGCTTTAAAGTTTCACCAACACGCAGTTCTATGGCAAGAGTCAAAATGAACTACATCAAGACAGGTATGTATAAATTATGCCATCCTTTTTCAGGGCATCATGCATATCCAAATGGTATCCTTCTACAAGGTGTGAAAACAGTTACTTCCTCTCTGTCAGAATGAAAAACTGTGGAATTGTTGTGGAAGTTAAATGAATGGGTTCTGTCTTCAAACTTTAGAAATGCATTCAAACCTCACCATCTGCCGACTGTATCACCTTGGGGCGGCCACTGAACATTTCTAAGGATTAGTTCTTTCTTTAGGAAATGGAGGTAGACCTGTGAAGATTAAATGAAATGAATGTATTGGAAAGTGCTTCTTACGATGCCTAGCACCTAGTCTATGCTATTTTTGTTATTTTATATAGATCAGAAATGAAGAGGAGAAGGATAGATTAGCACCTTGTGTCAGAGACCCTTGCTGAGTTGGAGAGGCTGCACCTCAGGCCAGAATCCTACTGCAAGATGGAAGTTACGTGCTAGGCATGAAGGGAATGCCTTTGTAGGAGAAATGAGAAAAAAGAGGAAGGAAAACTTTGTCTTTCTATATGCAGACACTTGCATAACATTTCCTCCTTGAGTTCTTGAATCCCAGTGAGAGAAATGAGTGTATGTTTGGGAAGAAGGCTCATGAATTAATATTTTTCCCAATGGAGAATCTCACAGAAACTTTGAAGTGTTTATTAAAGAGTTGATAATGAGGAGAAAACTTTTTGAAAATCATATTAAAAAGTACCTCCCAAACTGCTTCAATAATTTAACCTTGGATTCACAAGACTCTACTGGAATAGAAAGAACACATTATTTTTCTCTTCCCCCCACTGTCCCGGGTGTATCGCATGCATGCTGATAACTCTGATGGCCTCTTGCTAGGAGTTGGCAGTGGAATGATACCCTTTTGTGACCAATCGAATAATTACTGAAGTTGAAATTTGTAATCCTGATATCAAATATTTCATAATGACATCAATTTAAACTTAATACTGCTCTTATCTTTTGACAAAAATAAGGTTTAATATGTTTTTCTCCTACAGGGGGTGAAATAAGGAAAGACTTTATTATACAAGATAATTAAAATTCTTCCTGAGGTTAAAAGTGATTTAAAAAGAATCACAACATGAGATAATTAGGCCTTATTAGACACTTTATCTGCTTCACTGAAGTCACTTTTTCCAGGATGATAAAATGTGCCTTTGTCTTTTTTTAGAAAGCTGGATACCAAATTTGGGGAAAAAAATGATCTTTCCTCCTCCTCTTAGACTCAGCACATGACTCTGTGAATGGATTTGTGGAAATAATTTAATGACAGGGTTACAGTTTCCAAAAGCTAGACCTTTATAGAATGTGATGGTTTTCAAGTACTTATTCATTTTTCTAGTGGAATTACATTTTACCTTCTATTTTTAGTTGGTTAACAGAAAATGATATGAGTTTGTGTTTTCTGATTTTTTTCTCCTGACAAGCAGAATAATAACAGATTAGTTTTGGGATATTTAACAAAATCCTTTTGTTACTCGACAGACTCATTTA
Source organism: Sapajus apella (assembly GCF_009761245.1). Taxonomy (NCBI): domain Eukaryota; kingdom Metazoa; phylum Chordata; class Mammalia; order Primates; family Cebidae; genus Sapajus; species Sapajus apella. The sequence goes on from NW_022436975.1 coordinate 14,472,502, forward strand.
CGCTTTCTTATGCCATCACAGGTAAGGCGAAGAATGTCAGTGTTTGTGTTTTCAATGTCTAATGAACATGCAATAACCGTGCAGTAGTGGATGGTATATTTTAAAGGAGAAGTGGCTCAGGCATTTAAAGCACATGATGCTTTTGTAAGAGGAAACAGGTACCCTAGGAGCATGGGAGTTTTGCCAGGGTTCTAAACTGTATCCCTACATGAGGTCTGAGATCTGATGTTGCTTTTCTATTCTGCATTTAGGCTCAATGATGATGATGCTATGACTGCTGCTGCCCTCTGCTAATGGCTCTTTGAGCTTCCAGTGGGTATTATTTTTTGTTTTTGTTTTTGTTTAACAATGTTCAAAGCAACTAACAATAAATGAAGGAAGTACTGGCTTATACCCATAAGCTGGTATCCAACTTATTTTTATCTATTGAGCAGAGGATAAAAGAAATTGTTATGCTTTGCCTTTAAGAAAACATTTCGGTTTTATTGACAATGACTTGTTATACAGGTTTTTATGAAATCTTTCTGAGTGACCCTTTTCTTCAAGGAAAGGCTATGGATAGATCAGTGCAGCAGGGTGAGGTAAAATATACAGGTGTCTTTGAATGAAAGCTACTAACGTAGAATTGTTAAGTAAATGTCTGTTTCAAGGTGACATCTCTAGAGGAGAAATAGTATGCTTCGATAGAAAAATAGCTTCTGTCATACTTTTGTGGGGTCTATTGTAAATGATATAAAGAAAATTGTTGCTTTAAAGAAAAACTTAAACAGTAAAACAAGAATGGAATGGAGCCAAAATTGTGAGCATAAATGGAGTTACATCAAAAGTATCCATTAAGCGAGGTTTTCAGCATTCACATGTAAGTACTGCTGCTTTTCAGGGGAGCAGTGCTGTATACACTTGCCTCTCCGTCAAGCTGGTAGGTCCTGTCAGGAAGGGTATGACACCTTCAGGGTCCTGGCGATGCATAAGAGTTAATAAAAAAATGCACAACACAAATACAGCTTAAGCAACAATTACAAAGCCAGTGTGCACATAGCCACTACCTAAGTAAAGAAATAGAACACTGTCAGCACAGCTCATTGCTGTATAATGATTTTTGAATCAGGTAAACTTGCTGCATCTTCATTAATTCGAATGATTAATGGAACCTTTTAGATTTTTCTATATATGCCTACATGATTTGTGAGTGATGACAGTTTGGTTTCCTTCTTTTTAATCCTTTTACCTTTCATTCTGTTTTTGCCTTAATGTAATGTCTGGGACCTTCAGTACAATGTTGAATAGAAGTAATGATGTCATCTTTGTCCATTCCTAGTCTCAGAAAGAAATGTTTAATGTTTCACCGTTAAATATAATGCTTGATTTTCTAGATTGTTTGCTAATATTTATCTCAACAGGATGCTGAATTTTGTCATTTGTCTTTTCTGCCTCTGCCCAGGTCATCATAATGTTCAGTAAATGTGCTGAATTACATCAATTGATTTTCTAATGTTAAAACAACTTTGAATTCCTGGAGCAAATCAAAGTTGGTCACATTGTATTAATTCTATGTATAGCTGGATTTAATTTGGTAATGTTTTATTTGGGATATTTGAATCTCTGTTCATAAGTGAGATTGGCCTGCCATTTTTTTTTTCTTCAAGTTTTGTACCAAAGTTATCTTGAAATGTATCCTCTTTTTCTGATCTCTGGAAGATTTCTTGTAAGATTGGTGTTCTTTCTTTCTTAAATATTTAGAGCAACTCACTAGTAAAGCTATCTAGGCCTGCAGTTTCTCTGTGGGCATGTTTTAAGTTCTATTTATTTTTATGTCCACTTTCTAAGTTATGTTTTTCTAATAATTTTTCTATTTCTACTACGTTTCCTTTTTTTTGTATAATATCATTTGTGTTTTCCTCCTATCGCCATCTTTGATATCTGAAGCTACTGCAGCATTTTTTCCTTTTCTTCCCTGGTATGGATTACTTGTGCTTTTTCTTTTCTCTCCTTGATCAGTCTCTCAAAGCACTTATAAATGAAGCTTTTTTTGGTTCTCATTTGTATTTTTTTGTTACATTTTATAGTCATACCTTTATTATTTCCTAATTTTCCATTCACTGGATTTAATTCACTTTTTTTTTTTTTTTTTTTAGATGGCGTCTCGCTCTTGTTGCCCAGGCTGGAGTGCAATGGCAGGATCTCGGCTCACCTCAACCTCTGCCTCCTGGGTTCAGGTGATTCTCCTACCTCAGCCTCCCAAGTAGCTGGGATTACAGGCATGCACCAACATGCCGGGCCAATTTTTGTATTTTTAGTAGAGACAGGATTTCTCTTTGTTGGTTAGACTGGTCTTGAACTCCTGACCTCAGATGATCCGCCTGCCTCGGCCTCCCAAAGTGCTGAGATTACACAAAGTGCTGAGCCACCACGCCAGGCCTTATTTCACTCTTTTGTTTTTTTCTAACTTACTGATCTGGAATCCTAGCTCATTAAATTTCAGGCCTTTCATCTTTTCTAATATATGCATTTAAGTATATGTTTTTTCTTCTAAATCCTGTGTATTCTCACTTCCATAATAAATACTAATTTTGTATTCATCAGTTCAAAAACTTTCTATCTTTCTGATTTCTCCTTTGATCTATTGGTTGGTTGGATGTATTATTTCTCAGATTTAACCATATTGGGAATTTTTAAGAGTTATCTTGTGATTATCAATTTCTAGCACAATTACATTGTAATCAGAAAATATACTCTGAGATTTCAGTTCTTTTCAATTTGTTGAGACATTCTTTTTGATCTATATATTGTTATTGCTAAAATAAGTTCATTCATTCAAGAAAGTATATTCTGCAGTTATTGAGTCTGATTGTTCTACATGTCCACTGATTTCAGGTTTGTTAATTATGTTCTTTAAATCTGCTTTATCTTTACTATTTTTTTTTCTTTAGATGGAGTTTCACTCTGTCACCCAGGCTGGTGTGCAATTGTGCAATCTCAGCTCATCGCAACCTCTGCCTCCTGGGTTCAAGCAATTCTCCTGTCCCAGCCTCTTGAGTAGCTGGGATTACAGGCATGCCACCACATCCAGTTAATTTTTTGTATTTTTAGTAGAGACAGGGTTTGGTCTCTGCTAAAGAGACCATGTTGGCCAGGCTGGTCTTGAAGTTCGAACCTCAAGTGACCCGCCAGCCTCTGCCTCCCAAAGTGTTGGGACTACAGGTGTGAGCCACCGAGCCCAGCCTCTACTGATTTTTGTCTGCTGCTTCTTTCAGATACTAAGGGAGGTGTGTTGCAATTCCCTATTGTAACTATGGATTAATTTCTCTTTCAAATACTAAGGGAGGTGTGTTACAATTCCGTATTGTAACTGTGGATTAATTTCTCTGTGCATTTCTGTTGTGTTGTGTTTTGTTTTGGAGCTATATTCTTAGGTGAGTGTGACTTAGAATTACATCTTCCTGGTGAATTGGACATTTTATCCTTATGAAGGAATTTCTTTTTCTTTCCTAGTGCCTTTTTTCTTAAGCTTTATTTTGTGTGGTATTTATATGCTACATCAGTTTCTTAGTGGTTTATGTTTGAATAACATACATTGATACATTCTTTTGCTTTAAATGTTTTTGTCTTTTGTTTTAAATATCTCTTTTAATGCATGTATTTTAGTTTTTTTTTTTTTAAAAACAGGCTAACAGGGTTTGTCTTTTAGTTGGAATTTTATAATCTAATTATATTTAATGCACTCATTTATATATTTAGCTTAATTCTACCAATTGCCTCTCTGTGTTTTATTTGATCTGCTTTTCCTCTGATTTTTTTCTTATTTCACTTGAATTGAGTATTTTAATAATTCAATTTTCTTTACCTTATTACTTTAGAAATCTATATATTTTTTTCTGTTCTTTTAGTGATTATTCCTAGAAATTAGCAAGTCTCTGTGACTTATCAAAGTCCAATTTAGTCAAAATTTATACTCTTCTCATAGATAATGCAGGAATCTTAGATCACTTGTGTAACTTTTGTCATTTATTTGGTAAATTTTATTCTCTCTCAAAATATATTTTAAATCTCACTGACATTATTTTATATAATCAATAATAATTAACATTAATATCATATATGTATACTATATTTATACAGAGAGAGAAAGGGAGAAATTTATTTCAAGGAATTTGCTCATGCAATTGTCAGAACTGACAAGTTTGAAAACTTTAAGGCAGGCCAGCAGTCTGGGAATTATCAGATAGGAGTTGATGCTAGTCTTGAGGCAGAATTTTTTCTTCCTCAAGGAAATCTCAGTTTTGCGTTTAGGGTTTTTCAACTGATTAGATGAGATCCCCCACATTATTTACGTTACTCAGAGTCAATTGATTGTAGATGTTACCCACAACTACAAAACACCTTCCCAACAAGATCTAGTGTTGGCTTGAGTCACTGGGTACTGTAGTCTAGCCATGCTGACACATAAAGCCAACCATCACAGACTTCATTTACACATTTATTAGAAAGCTTTTAATATATTTGGTGTTTCTTACCATCTTTTCTGTAGTTCTTATTCTTTTGTCTCTATATTAAATTGTGGCTTTTTTTCTCACTTACCTTCAAAATTACTATTTATCTTTTCACCTGGATCTAGCTTACTATTACAGTCATCTACTGTTAAAAATACTCTGTCACTAAGCTTGTCATTTACTCTTTTTTAACCACGGAAACCTAGTTATTTTATAGCATATGCCGGTTATTTCCAATATCTCAAGTTGTTGTTGATCGTTCTGTTTTCCTTTGTTTATGTGGGTATGTTTTAGTTTACTTGCATCTTTGTGTTTGTGTTGTCTGTATGGTTGCCTTTCTGTGCTGGACACTGTGTTTAAAAAATTATTTGTAGAACTAATTTGAGGACAAGGATGAGGCTATCTTCCTCCTTAGGTGAATTTTATTTGCTCGTCAGGTGCCTGGATGTGCTGGCCTTTCAAGATAACCTTAATCCATGTTTGAGGAATGAAATATCCTGGGCTATCCAGATGAAAGAAGACATTCTAAAACTCTTTCAATGCTGATTTTTATCTGTTAACGTTTACTACTTGGATACAGTTTTTAAGAGCCTTGGCTCAAAGTAAGCTGGGAAGTTATTTACCAAGGTTGCCATTCTGGCAGATCAACACCTTGACTTTTCACCTTTAGTCCTAGAAGTTTACCAAAAGTTCAACAGAATCCTTTAGGCTCCTCTTTTTAATCAACAGAAGTGGCCTTGAGTGCCTTTCTCACCTTGCTGTGTTCTTAGCATGCTGGGTCACCACCTGGCAATTGCTTAATATCTTGTTAGTTCTTGGATTCAGTTTTTTTCAGCGTCCTCAGAATGAAGGATGGTTCCAGTTTCCCAGGCCACTATTATAGAAAGTAGATGCTCCCTTATTTGGTCATCTTTGAGGTAAATGATATCAATTTTGGCTTCTTATCTGGAATTTTAAACAAGTAGTGATTTTCTTACAAAATGACTAATTACCTATAACTACTTTCTGATTTTACCAGACAGTTTCCCCATGCATATTAATAAAACAATATGGAAAATATGAGTTGTAGTAAATATAATAGATTTGTAAGAGAAACTGACAAGTCTCTTCTAGTTGTAGAGAGCTTGGTCACTGGCTTGGTCTTTTCACCCTAATTTATTGTTTCCTTTTTACCAAACTTGTTCCCTTTCTGTCCTCTTTTATCATCTTCACACTCTTGCTGCAAGGGTCTTACAGACTCAGATGACTCACCCAACCCCTTTCTCATTCATCTTCACTTTACAGGCTCACTAGGCTGAGGGAATTTTCATATCACCTACATGCAGAGCCTGTAAGCAGTCACTTTTCAGGCCATCTTCTTTGTAGTGTGCCTAAGGGGCTCTAGGCATGTATACTTTCTTCAGTTTTTTCTAACACTAATATATATTGCTCATCTCTCAATTCTTGACTCATATTCTACTTCTCCATTGGAACTATTGTCCTTGTTTTGAGCTGATCTCTTGACTAGTCCTCTCTGTATATGGATAGAGCATTTCCCTTCCATTACACTTGCTGCTTGGTGTCATGCAATGAGTGAACTGAGTTCTTAGACCCATGGCCTCGCTTCTGCTTGCAACATTCTATTACCGTGTCCCACCTCAGAGACAGATTTTCTATGGAGATTGGAGTTCTTCTACACCAAGCCAGTGTGCATCATATCTCTTTGGATTTTCTGGTTTGGACAACTGTGTTCCTGCCCCTCTCTTATTGAAACTACCTTTCTTGACTTAGTTTATTTCCTTCCTTTCTGAGCCATTAAGGGCCCAGGAAGCCCAACCTTGCGTTATTTTTTTCCATCTTAGGCTTGAAATATCAGTGTCAACTATGGCTTTAATGACCGTGGTATTTTTGCACTCTTATTTTATTTTATTTTTTTCTTTTTGCCATTAATCTTTTGCAACTTTTCTATTTCCTACAGTTACATTCTTTATCTTGTACCACATTTGATTTTGACGTTTTCCTTGCCATTCATTCGTTGCAATTTAAGTTATATTTACATTTTTTCTGTTCTCTGCACATTCCTATTTTCTGTTGTTCTTTCCTGCTGTGCTTTGGCCATATATTCCTTGAGAATAGGTGACTGGCACAGCTAAGGTGTTATGCACTGGCCACTGTAGGCTTGGTTTATTTGAGCTGCTAACTTTCCCATCATGTAGTTGTTACCAGGACTTTCTTAGGAAAACATTGGCCACCAGGGGACTCTCCTTTCTGGAAACAGTTCTGTATCTGGATATCAGCAATGTTCTTATTGTAGAACAGCCACCCTTAACTGCTGCATCACAGGATTGAAAGAAATATTTGTTATGGGACTCAGTACTAACAGAAGAGATTTTTTTTTGTTGTTTAACATTATTTAAAGCAAGTATATAAATAACCAAAACAAAATTCTACTAATCACCTGTGTTCTGGAAGCCATCATTAAACTAGAAGGTTTAGAGTGGAGGGGCATCTTTTGTAATAATAGGAAGAAGCTAAGTGTATTATACTAAGAGGTTATACTCAAAAATATTCTGGATCACTAACATCTGTGAGGAGCTTGTGCAGTGATGTTACTCATCTCATAAAACATCTTAAAATGAAAAGCAGGGGGAGGGGAACTAGAAACAATGAAAACATTTTTATTTAAAAATTCGCTTCACCCACATAATGCAATTTGTCCTTTCAGAATTAGTTGCTTAGAGCCACAAAGAGCGATGGGAGAATTTTCTCTCTTATTTAAATTTGCATCTTCACTGCCAAACAAATTGAACAATGATTCATATAAGAATGATTTTTCTTAGCATTTATAACTCAGTCTATAATGACTCATTGGGCAATTTGCAGACAAAAACATATTTAACAAGAGTCTCACTGACCTGTTAGAAAAGGCCTCTAAAAGGTAAAAATTGAGGGTAAAGGAGAAAAATGTCCCCAGAGAACTTTATACAGTTTTTAATATCATCAAGAATTACTGTTGTTATATAGCTTTCCCTTTTAGATGAGAAAGGACTTAGTTATGTTCAGGGTGAGAAGCAGACAGGAAGGTCATGATTACCATCTGTGATTACAGGCACCTGTATGCTATTGCATGGAGTAATGACATAACTGAAGAATTTACCACAAATGGATATACATGTGCTAATAAAAATCACCAATACCGTAAATGGCAATGAAAGTGACATTAAAGAGGTAAAAGATAAACAGGTAAAAGAAATACACCTAATAGAAATAATTGGAGAGTATTTCTATCTTTAAGAAGTTTCTCACAGAAAAAGTTAATGAACTGATTTTGGAAACGCAGTTGAGAACATCTGGTTGAGGGTAAATTGAGAAGGAAACAGATGTGATGTCACTACTTTGGATGACTGGACAGCGAGAGGAGGGAAGGATGCATTCCTCATACAGATTATAAAACAGGTGCAGGAGTATGATCTGGTTGTGATAGGAAACTCCAACTATCCAGACATCTGCTGGAAGCCTTATTTAGCTAAAAGCAGGGCTTTGATAGACTCTTCAATTGCCTTGATGAGACTTTATTCTCCAAGAAGAGAGAAGTTGTAATATGTAGAACATTGGAGCTAATTCTTACCAGCAAGGAAGAACTCGCTTATGATGCAGAAGTAATGGAAGACATCTCTGATTTTGTAATAAGAAAAATATAAGATAATTCCCAGAATAATCAGACATATAGATTTTTGTTGAAAAAAAAAAAAAACCCAAATCAAAACAAATTCAGAGAAAAGTATAGTTGATTGGCAGGCGTTTATGGGGGAGAATGTGGCTTAAGATAGGTAGACCCTCCAAACATAAAAATTCAGAAAACAAAATATAGCCCCAATGCACTAGAAAATGTAGAGATATAAAAATAAATGTAGCTTCATAACATGGTCTCCGCTGATCTCTAATGTTGTAAGATCCATTAAGACTGCTTTCAATATTAGACTTAAATAACAAAATGGGCTTAAAGATGATAGAAAAACTAAAATCTAGAATTTCCACAGGCATAAGATGACTGCTTGAGAAACAGAAGGGAACTAAAGCTAGGCTGAACCAGTTCAAGGAGAGTGGGAAGGCCGGTTGCCAAGCTGGCCCTGTTAAGCATCAATCACTAAATATTATAAGTTGAAGAACATTTCCTTCAAGTACCACTATTCACTAGACTTCCAGGATTCATCTCTTTTGTTTGGGTTTATAAATATGCTGGAACTTTGTGGTGATAATTTGGACAGGGACAAGAAAATACCAAGTTATGGATAAGCATTACTTTGTATAGGCACTGGATAAGGTGCTATAACCACCGGATCAGTCTTATCTGGTCATATTCTGTTGATAACAGAATGCCCAGTTATTTTGCAGGCACAGATCTAAAAAGTTGTAAATTTAGCAGTAAGAATATCCACAGGAAACTTTGACCTCTTTTAAAAACATAGGGTCTGTTTTCTAAGAATGTCTGGTGGGAAGAGCCCTCCCCATACCTTACCATAAACAGTCTTTGAAGCTCTTCCAATCAAAACCTGCTCTGTCAGTGCATCTGTATAGCAACTTATACAGGTTAACTCATAAAACTTCCCTAACCCATACAACTTGCCCCAAATCCCAGATCAGAGCGATGTATTTGGGCTTCACGTCCTGTTTCCATGCTGGTCAATCTCACAATAAGGCTTTTATTTTCTCAGAAACTGGTACCATAGTATTGGTTTCTGTGGGCACTGGGCAGTGAGCCCTTTTGCTTGGTAATAGTGCTGGCTGCTGACCAAGGGATGCTCTCATCAGCCACTGGTGGTTACGGGAGCTAGCCTAGGATAAGGCTGGGTTGTGCTCACCTTAGAGAAGGTCAGGTAGTCTGTGGACCACAGCTCGTGATCCTGGTTCATTTAACTCCTGGTTCCTCAAGCAGTGTGTCACAGTAACAAGAACCTTTGCTGATGTATTACTTATTTCTGTCCCAGTTGTCTCACGCCATCTAAGGATTCTTCAATCTCTCTTTCTTTCTTTCTCGACTCTCACCCCACTCTATCACAACGAGGGAAAATTATTCTCAGACTTGTGGGATATTCCTTTTTCTTTAAACCCTATTGTCTCAACAAGCTAGCCACAATCATTGCCTGAATCAGGGAAGTAAATTGAAAAATGGTAAGGAAAAAACACATGGGAGGAAACATACTTTCTTACTTAAAAATGATTTTGCCTCAAAATTAAAAAAAATTTAACTGATTTTGAGATAATTTTAAATCACATGCAATTGTAAGAAATAATAGAGATCCAGTGTGCCCTTTACTGAATTTCCCCTAATGGTAACTTCTTGAAGATTATATTATAGTATTACAAACCAGAAAACGATATTATAATACCACAACCAGGATACAAACATTAATACAACCCAACAATCTGAATTCTGATTTTTTCAATTTTTCTTGCACTAATGTGTGTGTGTTTAGTTATATACAATTTTATCACATGTGAAGGTTCCTGGGGTCACCACCCCAATCAAGATGCCCAGCAATTCTATCACCATGGAATTCCTTCATTTTGCCCTCTCACCACCATTACTGCTTTTCTTCAGTGCCCCCTCAAGAGGCCCGGGAAGCCATTCATCTGTTCCTCGTTGCCAAAATTTTGTATTTTCTTGCCTTTTCAAAAATGTCACACAAATGAAATCATTTAGTATGTAATCTTTTGGGATTGGCTTTTTCTTTTTCCTCAGCAATTCAGTATGTCTTAAGACTTAAGAGAAGAGAGTTAACTTCTATTTTAGAGACAGATGATCACTGAAAGACAGACATGCACATTCTCATTGGCTTGCTTTCTTTATTGAAAGTAATATTCAAAGTGGAAAGGCTAGAATAGACCATATGTTGCCAAATGTATATGACCAGTTCCAACCTGTATTCTAAGCTCCAGATCCAGATTTTCACATCCTTCTGGAAAGTTCCACATGAATCACTTGAAGAAAACTAAAATGCAATGTGTTCGAAATCAGATGTGTCATACATAATCCTTTCCCCACAAAAACATCCATCCTGTGCTCCACTTGTACTTCCTGCCTTAACTAAAGCTTCTCAAATCCCTAAATTTATCAATCTTATCTCACTCCTGCCACCCATTCCACCTCACCTCATTGTCTCATAGTCATCGGCATCTTAATTTTTCCTGACCATAAATACCTTGGCAGCATGCTTAATGCATTGCCTTTTTTTAGTAAGACCCTCACTTTCTCTCATCTAAATGAAAGGCATCTTAACTGCTCTTTCATCCCTCTCGCTGCTACATCTCATTACCCCCATTGTTGAAATTATCCTTCTAAAACAACAATCTGATCGTGTAATTCCTCTAATATTGATTATATTTAGTGCAATCTGTAAAGAAAACAGACTATTTCATAATGCCTTATTTCCCACAGAGGCCAATGCTAGAGTTTGCAACTCCATGGTTCCTTCCAGCAGTCACATTTCTAAGCCTACGTAAGAAACACATTTGAAGTTCTGGCCTATCTACATCATGCTTTGAAACTGCAGCAACTATTAAGGATAGAAGAAAGGAGAAAAAGAATTTCTTGTAATGGGCGAGGAAAAGCCTTACTCTAGTGCTAAAGAGCTCACTATGAACTCAGTCCCTGATATATCTTCCACACGGTCGAACTTCAGAAGGCCTGCCTTGTTCTCAGCCTTCCTCCTACTCTCCATCATCTGTTGAGGGCTCCTTTCACAGGCAGCCTTTGGGCATAGCTGGCATTTCCGGTACCTGTGGTGTCCAGTTCCCTTTATTCCCTTAATTTTAGCCACATTTTATTGAACTGCAACTTCCCCAAGGGCAGGCAATCACCCTCAATAATTTGATCTAGAGGAGAGAGACTCAGTAGTAGAAGTATAAGTGGAAAGATATACCCAAGAAGGAGAAAAGACAGAGAGAGAAAGCTGAGCCATGCCAACTGATGAACATTGGTGCAGTGAACATAACAAAGTACAGCTGGAAAACATCGAGATAAGCTGGTTTTTGGAGCTGCTTGGATCATAAGCATCCATTTTGTCCCTAAATTGGTTCCCTTCTCCAAGAGGCTGTCTGCATGTCTGTCTCTAGATACTGAGAGATCCCTGTCTCCATTGCTAGTTAGCATACATACCAGGTTAGCTATGCAGTAACTTGAATGAACCTCTCTGTTCCTTGTGGCAAGCAGAATTTCTTTTTTAATTGCCTTTGTATAATTAATATTACTCTCTAAAAATAACTGGGTGAGGTTTCAGAATTAAAATTAGGGACATGTTGGCTTTTCTGATGCAAAAAAAAGTACCGTAGTCCTTCCTTACCTGTGGGGGCTATGTTTCAAGACCCCCAGCAAGCGTCTGAAGCCATGCATGATACTGAACCCTATATATACTATGTTTGTTCAATCTTGCAACAAAGATGAATTATAAATGACTACTAGGCAGATAGCATCTACAATATGGAGATACTGGACAAAGAGCTGATTCATGTCCCAGGCAGGATAAAATGGAATGGCATGAAATTTCATCACAGTGCTCATATAGTACACAACTTAAAATTTATACACTGTTTATTTCTAGAATTTTCTATGTAATATTTTCAGATGGCATTTAACCATAGGCAACTGAAACAAAGGAAAAGTGGAACCACAAATAAGGGGAGACACTACACAGGGAATTGGCTGAGTGTGGATTCTAGAGCAGATCGAAGCAAATCTTTTCTTCACTTACTAGCTGTGTGACCTTGAAAACTTACGCCGTATCTCCAAACTGGATTACCCTTATCTATAAAGTAGAAATAATATCAGTCACTATCTCAGAGGGCAGAGGAGAAGTGTAAAGGAGGCTATGCAGGCAAAGCACTTGGTATAGTGTTTGGGGCGTGGAAATCACTCATTGAATATTGGGGGTTGGGAGAGGAAGGCCTAGAAGACAGCTTTCAGGTTTATGTCTGGGTACCAATCGCCAAAAAGGAGATTAGAAGAGGATTTGGGATGATCCTTTGGAGTTGCCCCAAGTTGGGGTTGGCTGGGTCTTCAAATCTTCCATGCCTGTGAGTTATGGAATTCAGGCTACCCTGGGAAGCCCTTGGGCACATGTCTCTCTTCAACTGAGGCAGTTCCTCCTAGAGGGCCCACAGCTGGGAGCTGTTCCATCAACAACCATCCCCATAGCTAAGGGAACAAGCCCTCTAGTCCTCAGTGCAGGATCTGGGTGGCTCATAACACAGTACTCAAAGTTGTCTACCTCTAGTACTGTCATATCTACTAGGCTCATTTATATTCTCGAAGCAGCTCCTCTGGGAGTTTGATCGTCTCTTTTCTTGGGAGAAACTATAAAAACTTAGAAGAAAAGGTAGTGACCCTGTTGAGACATATGGTCTTGAGCCCACAGCCAATACTCATTTCCTTCCTTTATGATCTGTTCTACATTCTGCTAACTTTCCACTTTTATGACGGGCAGTTTATTGGTTGACCTCATGGAGGTCACAGATCCTTTCTCTGAGGGATGTTAGCCCCTGGTTACTATGCCCATTAAGTCAACTGCCTCTGCTAAGATGGCAATTCTTCTTGCTTGCTGTCTACTTGACTCAAGGGGCCTGAAGTGAGATGGCAGCAGCAGCTTAAAATTCTCTTCCTGTGTCCCACATAGAAGTGTGATTTCTTTGGGAACCAGGACCTCTAAGTGCATGGAGCTCAACCGTTAAGATGGTAGGAAGCATAAATTTTCTAAGTGGCCCCTGGGAGTGATGGTAAGCATGATCACTCCTGCTTCTACCCCTTGGTTCCAAGAACCATATATTCTTTTTGTTTGTTTGTTTTAGAGACGGAGTCTCGCTCTGACACCAGGCTGGAGTGCCGTGGTATGATCTTAGCTCACTGCAACCTCCGCCTCCCTGGTTCAACTGATTCTTCTGCCTCAGCCTCCTGAGTAGCTGGGACTACAGGCACATGCCACCATGCCCAGCTAATTTTTGTATTTTTAATAGAGATGGTGTTTCACCATGTTGGCCAACATAGTCTCCATCTCTTGACCTCATGATCTGCCCTCCTCAGCCACCCAAAGTGCTGGAATTACAGGAGTGAGCCACCACGCCCAGCCTATATATTCTTAACAGAGATAGAGCACCATATAATGATTATTGTTTTAGTGTCTATAGTGTGTTCTGGAGGATGACACTGTCCTTACTGGATATCGTCTCTGATTTGGTGCCTCAGCTGAGCCTTTAATAGGCTATTTTATTGCTCTATTAGTCAAGCAGGTAGCTTCGGGGAGGGGTAGCATGGAATAGGTACAGGGGATCCCATGTCATGTGTCCTTTGATGACAAGCAGGTTCCTCGCTCTGATGTGATGTTATATGACATGCTGTGTTGTTGAAACAAACAATCTCAATGCCCTCAGCTGAGGCTCTGTAGGAAGGAAAGACTGAGCCATATCCAGAATATATGCCAATTTCTGCTAAAATATCTTCTAGAACAGAAGGGGTCCAATAGCGTCAACTCGATACCCTTGTGACTAGTTGTTCTTTTCAAGGTATGGTTGGGCCTCTGCCTTGGCATCTATTGCTGGCAGGCCAGACATGCAGCAGCTGCAAAAACTAGATTAGCCTTGATAAGTGGGAGCCAATGACCTTGGGCCTATTAATAGCATCCATCTCTGCCTCCACAGCTGTTCCATTCATACGCCCCTTGTGTCAGAGGCTGACTGGTGTCAATTTGCTGAGTCTTTATGTCCAGTTGGCTTTTTGGTGGCTCTTCCATGGTGGATATTCTCTAGTGATGTTAACAAGTAATATTTAGATCTTCCTACTTCATATCTCCTGTTTGGTTCATCACATACCTCTACTCTAGTTTTTGTAGCCCATGATGTTCTGATAGACTTCTTTCTAGGCATCTGACCAATAGCTGAAGCATTTGCAAATGCCCATGAATTCTTAGAAATACTGAGCTAACTTCAGGCCACTTTTTCTTCTACTTGAAGTAGTTGACCAAATACACCACCTGAAAATAGGCCTAGTCAAAGGACTCCTTCTCAGCACTGTCCTTCAAGGGCACTTTAAAGTTCAAGTAAGTGTATAGAACAGCCGCTGTCCAGTTTCAGCTTGAACTTGTTAAAGGAAAAACTTCATCTCAATTAAATTTAAAGGAGTTTAATTGAGCAACGAATGATCCACAAATTGGGCAGTCCTCAGAATCACAGCAGATTTAGACAGGCTCTAGGGATACCTCATGGTCAGAACAAAACAAGAAAAGGGAAGTGGCATACAGAAATCAGAAATGAGGTATAGAAACAGCTGCATTGGTTACCGGTTGGTGTTTGCCTTATTTGAACACAGTATGAACACTCAGCAATGTATGAGTGGTTGAAGTATGGCTGCTTGGATTGGTGAAGACTCAGTTGTTGTTAGAGGAGCATGCTCCTAAGTTGGGTTTTTAATCTTGTCTACGTATTAAGTTAGGCTACAGTTATCCACAAGGACTCAAATACAGAATTATGGAGTCCTTCTCAGGCCATTTTTAGCTCTCTAACAATTTCCTCCTTTTGGTCCTTTTCTCTGGTCACCAAAATAGCATGGTACTGGTATAAAAATAGGCATATAAACCAATGGAACAAGAATAGAGAACCCAGAAATAAAGCCAAATACTTATGGTCAACTGATCTTTGAGAAACCAACAAAAACGTAAAGTGGGGAAAGGATGCCATATTCAGTAAGTGGTGCTAGGATAATTGGCAAGCCACTTGTAGAAGAATGAAACTGAATTCTCATCTCTCACCTTGTGCAAAAATCAACTCAAGATAGATAAAAGGCTTAAATTTAAGACCTGAAACCATACAATTCTAGAAGATAACTTTCGAAAAACCCTTTTAGACACTGGCTTAGGCAAAGATTTCATGACAAAGAACCCAAAAGCAAATGCAACAAAAACCAAGATAAATAGATGGGACTTAATTAATTTAAAAAGCTTCTGCACAGCAAAAGAAATAATCAACAGACAGACAACAATCAGTAAACAGACAACCCACAGAATGGGAGAAAACCTTCCCAGTCTATACATCCGACAAAGGACTAATGTTCAGAATCTGCAAGGAACTCGAACAAATCAGCAAGAAAAAAAATCCCATCAAAAAGTGGGTTAAGGACATGCATACACAATTCTCAAAAGAAGATATACACATGGTCAAGAAGCATATGGAAAAATGCTGAACACTAATTAGTAGGGAAATGCAAATCAAAACCACAATGCAATACCACCTTACTTCTCAAGAATGGCCATATTAAAAAAATAAAAAAATAATTGATGTTGGCATGAATGTGGTGAAAAGGGAACACTTTTACATTGTTGGTGGGAATATAAACTGGTACGACCACTATGGAAGACAGTATGCAGATTGCTTAATCTCCATAGCTCTACCATTTAATCCAGTAGCTCTACCACTTGATCCAGCAATCCCACTCCTGAGTATCTATCCAGAGGAAAAGTAATTATATGAAAAAGATATTTGCACATGTATTATAGCAACATGTATTATTTTGCAATGGCAACAATATGAAACCAGCCCAAATGCCCATCAATCCACTAGTGTATAAAGAATGTGATATATATATATATCACATGTGATATATAAAAAATGTGATATACAATGAAATTTATATCTCACATTATATATATATATATATATACACCACGAAATTTATATCTCTCATTATATGTGTGTTTGTGTGTGTGTGTGTGTATATATATATGTATATATGTATATATATATACATATATATATACACCATGGAATACTGCTCAGCCAGAGCAAAATAATGACATTTGCAGCAACCTCAATGGAACTGGGATGGGACCATTATTCTAAGTGAAGTAACTCAGGAATGGAAAACCAAACATCGTATATTTTCACTCATAAGTGGGAACTAAGCTATGAGGATGCAAAGGCTTAAGAATGGTACAATAAACTTTGGGCACTCACGGGAAAGGGTGGGTGGCAGTGAAGGATAAAATACTATACATTGGGTGCAGTGTACACTGCTTGGGTGATGGGTACACTTAAACTTCAGAAATTACCACTACAGAACTTTTTCATGTAACCAAATATCACCTGTTATCCAAAAACCTATTGAAATAAAAAGAGATACAATAAAAAAGTACTCATTTGTAAAGCCCTTTCATATAAATTATGTTTTCTGTAAAGAGATGAAAAAAAGAAAAAGATAATATGGAAAGTGAAATTTGATTTTGGGAAGCCTACAAATATATTAAAGATTAAAAATACTTGATATTGTGAAACAGAATCCAGGTAACCATAAATATTCATTTAGCCAAAATAATGCCTGAAAATTTTTGAAAAAGAAAAAGTTTTACTCATTGATAGAGGGAAAACTTAGCTTTCTAAACAATCTTATGTTAAAAGAAAATCTTCAGCTGACTTAAAATAGTTTAATTGGGCAATGAATGGTTTGTGAATTGGGCAGCCCTCAGAACCACAGCAGATTCAGAAAGATTCCAGGAATGCCCCGTGGTGAGCACAAATTTATAAACAAAAAAAGAGATATGATGTACAGAAATAGGAAGTAAGACAGAGAAACAACGGGGTTGGTTGCAGGTTGACATTTGTCTTATTTGAATACA
Source organism: Sapajus apella (assembly GCF_009761245.1). Lineage (NCBI taxonomy): Eukaryota > Metazoa > Chordata > Mammalia > Primates > Cebidae > Sapajus > Sapajus apella. The sequence continues at coordinate 14,489,627 of NW_022436975.1, forward strand.
GTTTAAACACTCAACAGTGTATGAGTAGTTGAAACATGGCTACTGGAATTGGCCGGCACTCACTATTATTACAGGCACACACTCGTAAGTTAGGTTTTCAATCTTGTCTACTTATTAAGTTAGGTCATAGTTTATCATAAGGACTCAAATATAGAAGTATGGAGTCCTTCTCAGGCCATTTTTAGTTCACTGTAACAAACCCAAATACCAAGCTGACCTATTCATTAACAGCACTTTTTATTTTTTCTTCTTGATTTTCGGTTCTTTCCACAAATGTAACCATATCTGTTAGTAAATGAAGGGGCACAGGTGCAACAATGGGCCACATGGGGGTCCAGGTTACCAGCTCATGCAGCCTGCTTTGTCTCTTCTCTCCTGCTTATGTTTAATCCCAGTGAAACCACTTGCATTTTACAATGGATTGCTATAATCCATCATTCTCTGCTGAAGATTGCATGGTCGTGCTCTAGATCCCTGGAGGTCTGTGTTGTAATTCTCCCATTGGGGCTTGTCATAAATTCCACACAGTATCCTTCCCCAAAACTGATACCTCTAGCATCATAGGATATGGCTGCTGCGGATGCACTGTATGGCTCAAACATCAAGGCTGCTAGCACTTGAGCCTAAAAACTGCTCAAGGCCGGGCGCGGTGGCTCAAGCCTGTAATCCCAGCACTTTGGAAAGCCGAGGCGGGTGGATCACGAGGTCAAGAGATCGAGACCATCCTGGTCAACATGGTGAAACCCGTCTCTACTAAAAATACAAAAAATTAGCTGGGCATGGTGGTGCGTGCCTGTAATCCCAGCTACTCAGGAGGCTGAGGCAGGAGAATTGCCTGAACCCAGGAGGCGGAGGTTGCGGTGAGCCGAGATCGCGCCATTGCACTCCAGCCTGGGTAACATGAGTGAAACTCCGTCTCAAAAAAAAAAAAAACTGCTCAAAATAGAATCCTCCCCTGCTCTAAATCTCTCTCAAAGCTGGTAGCCTTCTATGTGCTACCTGGTATTGGGAGCAGTATTCTCAGGTGCAACATGTTGCCTCTAGAACATAAATAGTTTTACCTTCCATAGTGCTTTTTTCTTTGTGGTGGATAGTGTGGGATGTGATAATTTATTTTCTTCGTGAGCATTTTCCAAAATGTTGTAGACATTGTACTCCTACAAATTTTATTAAAGGATCCCTAAATATTGCATTGTCTGAAGCTCATCTATCTTATCAAGTCTCATCATACTCGTGGGAGCTCTGAAGCTAGAGTGGTTGATTAGGGCTTTCTTCAGTTGGCATAACAGGGTCTGGCCTTTATTTCCCACAATGATTTATGTTCTCACAGTGAATGCAGCTGTCTCAGGGTGGATTGACTCTCTTCAGTGGGGGAGATTACCCAAGAAGTCAGCAGAAAAACCTTCGCTAGAACTGGGGGAGAAAGTCTTTGAGCTTTGAAGGGGGAATTTAGGTGATAGAGCCCAGCGTGACAAATTATTTTTGCAAATTTCTGTTTTGTCTATTTTAAATTTCTGATTTTTTTTCAAGTTTTTAACTTACTTTCTAGCCTCTATTTTTTTATATGTAACTCTTAAATTTTAATTTCAAACATTTTAAAGATTTAGAGTAGTCTTTCTCTTGATTTGCTATGTAATAGTTGCTAGACAAAGTGGAAGCAGCAGAGACAAACATCCTTAACAGGTGCACCTGGCAATCACCTTGAACTCTTCTTTACTGCCCTCTGGCTGCCCTCAGTTGAATTCTCCTGTTTTGTAGTGTTATATGTACAAAGCCATGATCCTCTCAGGAGACTTACTGGGCTGGAACTCTTTCCAGGTCCACACTCCTGGCATGGGGATGTTTGTGCATTCTTGGCGTGGGGATGTTTCTCATTATCTCACCTGTTTTAATTAAGGGGAATAACATTTGAAGCACATTAATATCCCCTTCTCTTTTGCATTTTCATGACTTAATCTTCTTATTCTGATGGAACCCTCCATCTCACTGGAGATGAGGATAAAGAAGAGATAGGGCTTGGGATGGAGGTTGGGAGTGCTATCATGAGAATGCAAAGAGAAGATATTAATAGTTACCAGCAAATATCCAAGAGGATTTGCAACAAGACTGCCTTAAAATCTAGGCTCTGTGTAGAGACTGCATTAGCATACTAAGAACTGGTGGTCAGTGAGCATTTATTTTCTACCCTGAGTGTAGAGAAAACAAAATTTCCTTTAGCAATTCTAGGCTAAGAAACCTGCTCTCCTAGCCAACGGATGTTATGGTAGGAGAATAAACTGAGCCTAATCTGAGAGATGAAGAAAAGTAAAAGGGAGTCACATAAGAGAGAGTAGAGCAGACACTAGGGTTTTAATCAATTCCAACACTTGATGTGAGAGTGACAATTTAGAAACTTTCAGGTAGACACGTTTATGTAGAAAACATCAGTGCTAGTGGCAAGTGACCTGATTCCCTAGGTGGGTGTATGAGACTCTAGGCACTAGAGCCTAGAAGAAGCCCTGAACAGAGCATTTCCAGCATGGTGCAGGGATATGCCAAACAGCATATCCCTGAAGGGAGGCAAGGCTCTGGTTTCTCTTTCCTGGCTTGAAGACCGTGAGGGAGGTATGTGCTGGATAAGACCAGAGAATATGGTGAGCAGAGGGGTTGGCTTCAGCAGAGCATACTTGACAACTTGATAGGGCAGCAGAGTTTCTGAGATTAGATCTTGGCCACTTTGCTTCTCATGTGTCTCAGATGGGACCTACCTTCTCAACAAGGGAGATTTGAGGTCTTTCTGGAGAGTGTTGTCCTGAAGTCAAGCATTGCAGAATATGCTACCAGGGTCAAGATTAATTGGAAGTCACATCCAGCAATCAAGGAATCTTCAGAGCTAGGGAGAGTTGAAGTGGACCACAGGATTGGGGATGATCACTGGTACCAGAGAGAGAGAGAGAGAGAGAGAGAGAGAGAGAGAGAGAGATTTCAAATTAGACAGCTAGAGAAGAGAGCAGGAAGGGAGGGAAGGAGGGG
>NW_022436975.1:14493038-14537684 GCF_009761245.1 Sapajus apella
GAGAGAGAGAGAGAGAACTACAGTACACATCTGATTCTACAGCATCAAATTAGAAATTTGGCAGTGAGGACCCACGTGACAGCAGAAAGACACCAAACACAGTTTTGGACCATCTAACTCTGCCCAGACAGGTCATTCAAGCCACGTCCCCCCCAATACACTCAAACACGGGTTTGTAAGGGAGCAGAAGAGGGAAACAGAAATCTTTGAGCTTTACATGGAAGAGTGAGCACTTACCCGAAGGAAGTTTTAAGTTATTGACTCTCCCCCTACCCCCGACTCACATATATTTCTCAACCAATAGGGCTTATAAAAGAGATCCAGTGAATTTAAAGACATTTTAAAAATCAAATCTGTGTCCACTTGAATTAGACATTTGGACTTGAGTTAAGTAGAATCCAAATTGTATGAATGACAAGAGTGGAAGGGCAAAAGGAGATGATATGTGAGGAAAGACCCTCCTAGTATTGTTCTGGCCAAGTATGTCCTTAAGCAATGTTCAGCTTCCTGGTGGACATTCTTGGAGGAAAATCTATAGGTGCTGCCACAAGAGCCATCTTAAAAACAAGTTCTAGATTATGGGAAATGAAGCCTAGTTGACTCCCACTGGCACATAGCAATCTTTCTTATTCAGATGGAACTCTGTCTAACTGGAGATGAGGATAAGGAGGAGATACTGCCTGGGATAGAGGATAGAACTGCTACTATAAGAATACAGAAAGAAGGCATTAATAGTTGTTGATGGGAGAAGGGACAGTACTTACTGAAGGGAGAAAATATTCTTTTGCCCTTTGAGCCAGTGCTCTGCTACTCCCTGAGAAAGCTCTTGGGACCAAGGGAGGCAGCTGAGACTGGGCTTTTTAAATATTTCCTACTGTTTGCCAAAGGAAAGATGAGACAACGTAAAAGGTAATCTGATTCAGATTGAAGGTTGTAGTGTAGATTCTCCCAGCTTCATGAATGTTTCTACTGGACTTCTCACATGATTCATTTAGAGGGTTCAAATGATCAGGAGGTTCTTTTCTCAAAGAAACCCGTTTCCCTCTAAAATGGCTTTTTAATGTTCACTAACAATCCAGTCTAAGGAGACAGTCTTTGCATGGTGTGTGGGACAGACGAAAAAAAAAAAAAAAAAAAAAAGACCATGCAAACTGAATCCATCATACAAAGCAATCTTAGTAACTAATGAGAAAAATTACAATTGTCCTCAGTTCTTAAAAACATTAAAACTCTCTTAATTTAGGTTGGAAGTATATGGCAAAATGAAAAAAAAAACTGGCTAAACTAATATTTATTTATAACACCATAATTTAAAACATCAGAAACATTGAGAACTGAATTCCGTTATATATTTGTAAAAAAAACTTATAAAAAATGATTTGAACAGTGTTTGCCTTCTTCTCATATAAGTTAAGATATAGCATGAGTATCTTTTCTATTCCTTGGTGACTTGTCACACTCTTTTCTAAGTTTGGATTGGCTTTCAGCAGTTTATCTTTTGTGCTTTTAATGTGAAATATTTCTGAGATTTCCTTTAATGTGAAGATTTTTCCTGGCATCACTTCCTCTATGACTTCTTCCTCTTTTTTTTTTTTTGTCACAAATGCTTTGCTTATTTATGTTGGTAAGTTGTTCACCTTCACTGAATTCCACTGGCTGTATATCTAGGCTCTCTTGAGTGGCTATAGTGTCAACATTCCCAGTCAGCTATGTCTAATGTGCTATGTATGTTTGATTTAAATTTTACTTCCATTGTTATCACTTTTAGTTGCTTCATTGCACTTTCATCTTTGTTGGCCAATTCTTTCTTTTGAGTATCTATTTTCATGAAATGTGACATGAGTTTATTTCCAAGAGACCAGGAAGCAACACACTACTCACTGTGTGAACCGAACCTCAGATACCCCTGGCCTGTCACCAACAGATTTTGAAACAAATGATGTGATTGTTCACTGATTATCAGTGCATCTGTTATTTACATGGATATTTGTATCTGCTTCATGCAATTGTTCTGTTAATAGATTGTATTGTGGTAAGTGAAATTTAAACTGTGTTGTTGGGAAACTGTTGTGATTTAACTAACCTGTGATAACTGAAATTCATGCATATTGGAACTGTGCAAAGTAAGAACTGCCTGAAAATAAAGCAATAGTTTCTTTTTTTTTTCCTTTAAAATGAAGCTTTTATACATAGCTATCCACATATGTACAAGCAGCTCTTAAGGCCAGAGGAAGATGGCTGCTGCCCTGGGGTTGTCCCCTAACGGCCGTGACACAGAAAACAGTCACTCCCTGGCCAAGGGGAAGGCTCCTTGTGGCCTTCCTGGGACACTGGGCACGTGGGAAAGGGACATCCTCCAGCCCCGAGGCTGACGAAGGGCAGATCCGCCTCAGGGACAGCTGAATCCAGAGGCTTCTGGAAATCACTGAAGGGTCAGAATTCTTCAGGCTGCAGGTGGAGGGAGGTGGATGCTCCAGATTCCAATACAGATTTTCACTGGACACAGTTATCAACCCCAACAATGGGGTATTTGAACAGGGTGGGGCAAGGGTGGTGGTTGACTCTGATAGCTTGGCCTTCGTGAAAGGGGCCCAGGTGGACTTGGTCCAAGAACTGATCTGAAGCTCATTTCAAGTACAGAACAATCCTCAAGCACAGCAAGGCTGCTCCTGTGGGTCATCCTTCTCTGTCAAACTTTGATGCGATGACAGGTGACCCTGAGATTGTCACCAGTTGTACCCATTTGAGGAATCTGGAATTAGTAGAATTCTGGAGGTTTCATTCTAATCATGCATGCCCCTCTTAATTTTATTTCCCTCAGTCCAGGAGTGTTGTGTTTTATTACTATTGTTTTCAGAATGTGGATTTTTACTTTTGGCTTAATTTTTCCCTCTGACCCGCCTCCGTGCTAAAGCTGAGCCTCCAGATTTAATCACTGGTTACTCCACATTTAATCACTGGTTGAAACTCCATGTAATCTGTAGAGCCTCTATGGCTCTAAAATTTGGAATTAACTTCTCTGGCCTTAAGAGCTGCTTGTACATATGTGGATAGCTATGTGTAAAAGCAATAGTTTCTATACTTTCAAATTCCTGGAGGCTTAGAACTTCAGGGTGACTCAATTTCTATCTTTTTTTCTTAAATTGAAATAAACTTTACATACAGTAAATGCACAGTTCTTAAGAGTACAATTAGATAAATACACCAATTATATTTATTGCGTGTAACTGTTACCTGAATTCCATTCATTTATTGACTTCTCTATATGAATGTTTTTCTTCTGACATCTGTACAAATCACAATGAGACACTCTAATTTGGGTATTATTACATAAAAAGTCTGTATATTATCCCATGTGGGGTTTGATAAACTTGGGGAGCCTTTTTATTTGGGCCAGATCACTCAGCAACAGCTGCAGTGTTTGAGCCATGAAATCTTAAGAAGAAATGTTGCATTCTTATGATTAGATTTTTTGAAAATTGTCACTCCTTAAGATTCCTTTCTTGAAATGTGGTTCATTGGGGTTCCAAAAATAAGGATCTAGATGAATTAGCTTTCCCGATAGGTTTTAATATTATCTCAGTTTTATCGGCAATGTTTGTTTACCCATGATTTCAAACCTTTTGTTTTAAGGACAAAATAACAGAGTTAAACAAAGGTGAGCAAACCACTGCCATCCTGTTTATTCTCAGGACTACCTGGTGTTTGGTCTCATAGGAAAATCCAGAAGCCTTTCCTGGAGAAGCTGCTCTTGGTTTACATAAGCTGCTTGATGTCTGACTTGATATTAATAATCTGAGTTGTTATGTATTGTGGGCTTTCCATGGTGGAGATAATTATCTCTGGATAGTGAAATGACTGGATTGGGGGCATGCTCTATGGGCCACTTCTGGGACACATTGCAGAGAAGAGGATTGTGTCACTGAAACTCTTCTCCTTTGGTAAATTGAATTAATCTGAATGAATAATTCTTCACTAAAAGAAATGGATCCTGCTGAATGAAAGCACATAATGGAGCCCTAGGGGTGACCTGAGAAACAGAACTATAAATCACCTCTTCTGTGCTTACTGCCATGCTTGGGAAGGATTCTTTGGACTAGGCAGAAAGTGATCCATTTTCTCTCAGATTATACTCAACCTGTGGCCTATTTGTACTCCTGATTATACTATTGGGAGAAAAGGTTTAAAAAGAACAAAATTGTTGGAGAGATTTTTGAATTTTGATGATAATTATTTGGTGTCCCAGGATCTACTGAATATCTTAAGAGAGGAACTGTGTCTTCCACTTCACAAGTTCTAATATTTGACTTGATAAAGAATAATGGCAAGTTAAAAACTACATTGTTGAAATTACTAGTGCAACGCTAAAGAGGGAACTCAGGAGTTGCTGCCTGAGCTCTTATTATATTTAAATTATAAGAGTATCATTTCTTCTAAAAATATAAAATAAAATCTTGAGGTTAGACGTGTTTGACACTCAGAACTGGGAGTAAATGTAGATTCTGGGATTGTGTTTCTTAGAGGTGAATAGAGTGAATGAGGTGCTGGAATAACTGTAGATTCTGGGGTTGTGTTTCTCATGGGTGAATGTACTGAGTGAGGTACTGGGAATCCATATCTTGGTTAGCATTTGGAATAATTATCTTTATTATTGCTAATGTTGTTGTAGTAATATATGCCCATAGAAAAATTTGAAACAATGCAAAAAGCATGAAATGAAAAATGTCCTATGATATTACTTAACTGCAGTCCCACTTTTTAGATATAATCACTTTTCACAGTTTCTAGTGTTAATTCTTCTGGTTTAAATCTTAAGTCTTTTTCTGTATTTAGCAAATTTAAACAACATCTGTTTAGAACACAGTATCAAAAGGAGACATTAACTTAATTAATTCTGTCACCCTTACACCTTTCTCCCTACCCATAATTTTTAATAAACATACTATTATTTATTCTTGTGCACTTATAACTTTAAATATTATCCTTCAAACTATTTCTTAATTAACTTCAGATAATTATCTTTCATTTTCTCTATGTAAAGTGAGAGAAATTTCTATATTTGTATTTATAAATTTTCAAGGGTTTTAATGTTTTTCTTCAATATTATAAATATAGTTAAGAATTCTATTTTGTCTTTAGGTTACTTTTAAACACTGAGGACCCACTATTCAGTGACCAATAAAGCAGTAAGCCATCACTCATAGAAAAGGAAATGTGTTCCTGTGGCTTCAAAATTTTGTCATTTTCCCACTAAGTTCCTTTTGCGTGTGTGTGCGATACATTCAGCTGTCAGTGTTTTTGAGTTACTGACTTGAATATTGTTCAATTATCTCCTGTAGTAACTTTTTTTACATAAAATATATCTGTGAAAAAGTTTCAAAATTTTTACATGTCTGAAATGCATTTATTTTGTGCTCACATGTTATTAGCAGTTTAATTATGTGAAGAGTTTTAGGGTCATATTGATTTCTCCTCCTCGGAACTTTGAAGACATTGCTCCATTACTTTTCAACATGCACTATTTTGAATGAAATATGTGATAGTAATATGACTATTTGTTATTTTCGTTTTCTCTTTGTAGATGCTTCTAGAATTTTCTCTGTATCCTTGTTCTTAGATTTTACTGGAATCTGTCTAGGTATAAGGTTTTCTCAATAATCTTTCTGATACCATTTATTCTAGTAATTTTCTTCACCTCTAAAATATTTTCTTTGACTACTTTGATTACTTCCCTCATATGATTTTCCTGTAGTTTCTTCTGTTTTAACTTATCTTATATGACAGTCACATTTCTCTATTTTTTAAAATCTTTTTGACTTTTTTGCTAAAATGTTAGGAGAGTACCTTAAGTATTTATCCCAACAATTCTATTGATTTTTTCCAATAATATTTTTACTTTATACATTTTTTTTGTTTTTTTGATTGATATACTTTTTGTTTTATAGACGGCAGCCTGGTTTTCTGGGTATCATAATTTTCATTCATTAATTAATTTATCTAATATTAGAGTTTTTAAAAAGTTGTCTTCCATTCCCCCAAATAATCCTGTTTTACTTAAACTTATTCAGTCTCCTTATCTTTTCTGTTTTATTTTTTTTTTATTTTTTATTTATTTTATTTTTTATTTTTTTTTGGTAGTTTGATAGTTGCTACAATATTCTTTTTTTTTCCCATTTATTTATTTTATTGCATTTTAGTTTTGGGGTACATGTGAAGAACATGCAAAATTGTTGCATAGGAACACACGTGGCAGTGTGATTTGCTGCCTTCCTCCCCATCACCTACATCTGGCATTTCTCCCCTTGCTATCTCTCCCCAGCTTCCCACCCCCCACCGTCCCTCCCCTATTTACCCCCAACTGACCCCAGTGTGTAGTGCTCCCCTCCCTGTGTCCATGTGTTCTCATTGTTCAACACCCGCCTATGAGTGAGAACATGCGGTGTTTGTTCTTCTGCTCTTCTGTCAGTTTGCTGAGAATGATGGTTTCCAGGTTCATCCATGTCCCTACAAAGGACCCAAACTCATCGTTTTTGATGGCTGCATAATATTCCATGGTGTATATGTGCCACATTTTCCCTATCCAGTCTATCGTCGATGGGCATTTTCTGTTTTCTTTCACATTGTTGATACTTCTCAAATGCTGAGCAACTTCTTATTAATTCATTTTAGAATTTCTTATAAGGGACTACATTGATTACTATAGGTAATTGGTGTTGATTTCTTCTGCCATTACACAGGTCATTTTCCTCAACAGATATCTGCTCCAAATGGAAAGTTGGTTTTGGGCTTCATGAATCTGGTTAAGGCATGTCAATTGGCAAACTTTGTTTCTGGCTTGGCAAGCAGAGATGGCAGGCAGGTACCTCTGCTCTCTCAGGGTTTAAATGAGAGAAAGTTTACTTTGGTCTGTAACATTTATGCTAAGAAATATTTTTATTCCACTTATTTGGAGCACATTTTTTTTTTTTCACTTATTCTTTCTTTTTTCAGCCCTTCTACAGAAATTTTCTCTATTTCTCCTATCCACACCAAGCCTTCAGTTTTCCTGGGAATGATGGCTCTCACATCTCTGAGGAAAACACATGGATTAGGTAAACCTTCATAAAGTACAACAAAGGAGTTTACTTTGGTTTGAGGAGAACTTCTTGAACTTTGTAGTCTCCAAATATTTTTCAGATTTTAGTAATGTAAATAGTGGATGTTCACTTGGAATAGCTGATTGAAGATCTCAAATAAAGCAAAATTCCTCTTGAAGACTTACAGCTCCCTGGATTTTTAAGTGGTTAGTTTGCAAACTATAGGCTCTCTCTTTTTCCATCTGGATGGGCTCATAGATTATTAGTAGTTTTTAAAAAGTAATAGACTTCATTCTATGTTATAGACCCATTATTCAATCCTTATCAAGATATTCTCTATTTCACCTGATAAGTCCAGTGATTAATCTGTTCAGTTTTTAAAAAGTATTCTTCTACCTTGCCCTTCATTATAAGTCCATTGGTTAACCATGCATGTCTTCTGAATGATGTTAGTTTCCTTCCAAACTAATTTTAAATGTGTGCTTCTTGGGCCAATGTTCTACATGATGAACATCTTGGCTTTAGGTTTTACTCATCTAATATTGACAATTTTCACCCATGACTTTACATCATAACTTTGTGAATAAAAGTACTTAACATTTTTTGATATTTTATTGGCCTTTGACCCAGAGGCAGTTCCCAGTTATTAACCAAGTCAAAAGTAGACAAACTTTTTCTTAAAGGAATGTAGAATAAATATTTTAGTCTCACTCTCATAAGGCCTGTATTGTAGCCACTCAGATCTTCCACTGGAACATAAAAACAGCATGGATAAAACATAAACAAATGGGTGTGGTTGTGTTTCAAAAAATATTTATTTAAGCGTCTGACCTGTGGACTGTAGGTTTTCAACTTCTAAGCTAAGACATATAAAACCAATATAAAGAACTCATTACTGAGATTCACAAAGAAACTGCATTCTAAAACCTCCCCACAAAATGAGATAGTTGATGCCTACTCCTGGTTTGCTAATAGGCTCACTGAAAACATGCTAGTGGATAACAGGCATATATTTTCCTCTTTGTTGTCCTGGTATCATAATGACTTAAAACTGCTTTTGGAGTAAATAGATTCACACTATTTAGAATCGAAAGATAAATATTTTTCTTTACATCAATAATATGAGTTTTCTGTCTCAAGTTACAATTGATTTTGCTATCAAGCTGTCTTAAAAGATGAATCTGCATCATTTAACAAATCTAGATCCCAAATGATCATTTTTGGCAAATGTCTTTCAACATTTAATTGACTTATATTCAATTATCTTTTCTCAAATCATTTATTTTCATGAAGATGTATTTTCAACCAATGTATTTTTAAGAGTTCTCTAAGAAATTACATTGTTCAAACTGTGAAGGCTGAGAGGTTCTATATTGTTTGCAGTGTTTACAAGATATTGTGATTTAGGATATGCTCTATGACACGGGATTCTCAGATCTTTATTCCCTACTTGTCCTTGCCTCAGGATAAACCCAGAACTGTTTCCTTAGGAAACCATGGCTTTCCTTCTCAGGTACTACCTTTACGCATTTCTGTTCAGAGATAAATAGTCTGATATTCAGGAACATATCCTGGTGGAACTCATTTGTTTTCCTGTGGTATGGGAGAAGTGAAAGATGAAATCCCATTCTCTACTTAGTTGATCACCAACACATATACGTTCTGTCCTTTCTCAATGTTAGATAATTTGAAATTGAGTTTTCTGCTTTGAAATTTTGACAGCTCAAATGTAGAAAAATACAATTCATGGAATATTTCTGAATTGAAATTAATATATTCTTTTTATTAAAAAAAATTTTTTTACCCTGTCTTATGGTGTAGAATAGATTGAAAAAAAAACAAAACTGTCAGAGGCCTGGTGTTCCACAGGAACTGTCACGGTAGAGCGATGGTAAGGGGCATGATGGGTCTGTTGATGAGTGGGTTCTCTGAACTCCCCAGCCAGGAGTCAAACAGATCAGCTCCACACACAATTTCACACGAATAAAAATGTCTACTGCTAAAAAGTTTGAGAACCATTGACCTAGAGACAGTCTAATCCTGGCCTCTTAGCTGTCAGAGAGCTGTGTAATAAGATTACAGTCTTGGGATCTTTCATGTAATTGCTCTTAAGGAATTGTGTCTTGATGTCATTACTTTGGCTTTTTGTTGAGCTTTCTTACAAAGCAACAGTTAAATGAAGCTCACTAGTCTATTCCTGGTGAGTCTATCACTGAGGACCTTGTTTTCCATGATGCATGTAATATCCTTCTATGAAGATCTATTAAAGATTTTCCCTCTTGAACCAAGACACTGGGGCCCTTCTATTCAATTGATTTTATTTAATTTCATGGACATTATGCATTTCACAACTATTAATTAATTAGCCATTAGGTATGTTCTGAATTTGGACCTCTCCCCTGGAAACTAATTGCCTGCAGTTTTACACAGTTGGTTTATACATGATGTTTTCTAATTTCTTTCATTTATTAATTGTGTGTCTCCATGCCTCTGTTTACTTTTATCTGGATGGTTGTATGTATTTCTTTGAATTTATTTAAATCCATTTGGATGAAATGAGTCTGTCACACAGGATTCTCTGTTACGAGGGATAGAAAATTCAATCCAAGGTGGCTTAAAATAAAGGGAGCTTATTCTGCTATGTAATAACAAGAAAAATCCAGGAATAGGCCTGGCTTCAAATATTGCTTGACGAACAGTTTATGTAAATGTCACAAAGATCAGATTTCTCTCAAGCGTTCAGTGCAGCCTTCTGCTATATTAGTTTTATTCTCAGACAAATTATCCTGTTATTTGACAACAATAAGATTTTTATAAGAGTTCCAGTTTGGATTGTCTGCCTTCCTGAAAGTGGCTTCTAACGTCCTAGAATTAAGTCCTATTTGGTATGATTCAATGGATTTTGGTGATGTGCCCATTGCTGACCAATACTTGAGGTCTGCAAGTAGAACATGCTGTTTCTAGTCCTAGGTCACATTGTAGACCCTGGCCATGCGGATGGTATCAGCAGCCTACAAGGAGGCACAGATGGGTGGTTTTCTCAAATCCAAAGCAGATATGCTTTACACAAGAAAAGAAGTAATTTTAGGAGCAAAACAAGAAAAAAAAAACTGTCCATTTGTTGGGATATAATTAAAAATGTAATGATAGTGAGTTATTTTTCAGCACTCTAAAAACAAAGGCATTGAATTATTCTCCATGGTCTCTGGAATGGTAATTTGTAGGGAATAACCATAAAATAATGGAACTAGTTTTTTAACAAACATGAAAGAATTTATATATTCAAGTGAGAATAGCATTTCAAGGTCATTACCTTTGGGATCTATACACATAATGATAATAACTACCACTAATTGAATGTCTGCTCTTCCAGGAATTTCAGGAATGTAGCTAAGAGAAAATAACATTACTTTAAATGCTGACCACCAAATTCTTCTCAGAAACAGTCTCTCTGGGCATAACAAGAATGTCCTTGGGAGTGAAAATAAGAGGTAATTAAACTGATTTTTGAAAAAAAAATGCAAGAAAATTTTGGTGTTTTGGAGCAGAGAGGGAGATATGAGGAAAATGTTGGGTGTGAGAGGAAGCCATTTTAGTAGGAAAGTTGGCTGGGAGCAGAAAACAGCCCTCAGTGTTTTTAGTATTTACTTTAAAGTCTGTTAGTATTCTGTTACTGTCTACTAGGCATGAAGGCTTGAGTGAGTGCTGGTGCTTTGGGGAAATCAGACAAAAAAGGGCCTGGGCTTCCTGTGGGGTGGTACAGTTAGAGAAAAGAGAAAGATACAAGAGGAAGGATGTGAAAAAGATAAAAGGTTTAGCAGAAATAATAATTTAGAAGGAGAGATGACCATGGAAGTGGGACTCAATAGAACCTTTGGAACTGAACTTTCCAGAGGTTGCAGCATGAAACGGAAAAGATGATCTCAGCTGACATCTTGATTGGAAATATGTCATTGCAAATTTCCCCAATAATCCTGTGTTAGTATCCATATTTGCTGATGTGTAAACTTAGATTCTGAGAGATCAAGTGACTGGCCCAAGGTCACACTGCATAAACTGGCACAGTTAGAATTTAATTCCAGGTCTGATTCTAAAACACATGTTCTTCTTCATGCTACAATATTTGCCCATATTTCATCTTTATTTAAAACTGTTTTGTGTGCTCATCATTTAGATTTGACCTGAGTTATTTGATGTTTATAATAAACTATATAACTGCCACTGAACCGAAACACTTATATTTACCTGCTCTTCTGAAAGGAAGATTAACATAGAATGCCAATTAAAATCAAATAAATACTTGTTGAACATCAAATCATAATAAGATAAATTAGTTAAGTTAAACAGTATTTCACACCATGTTAAAATAGCCTTAAGGTAGTTAAGAAAGAAAATTTTCAGGAAAAAATTGAAATCCTGGCTCATACAGATATAAATATTTAAAAATAAACATGTTACAGAATTTATTGTAGTCATTCGATGAAGTATCATGGCCAATGTTATAACTGGTTGAAAAGAAAGGTAAAAAAGCACAGATGTATTTGGAATAAAGGAATTGAATTGCAAGTAGAGACAAAACTAGTTTTCTGCTGAAGAGAAAGGAAACCAACAAAACTCTGCTGGACAAGACATCATTTGTGCACTTTTCAACTTACAAAGACTTGTAAAATAGCTTGAAGAAAATGAATGGCTAGAGTCTGATATCCCAGAAGGACGTACTGTGTATAGATCTGCATAGTGTTCTATTTAAAAACAATTTTTTTTACTGAGATAGAAATACTTAAAGCTTTTGCTAAAGTGTCCTCTCTTTTAGGAGGAGCATGTTGAGATACGTTTGAGGCACATATTGAGGCATGTTTACTCTTTGTCTGTCCCATATCTGTGCTTTCTCATGGCTGACCAACCCTCCTTTCATTTGCACGTTCTTTCTTTTTCTTTTTTTTTTAAATTATTCTCTAAGTTCTGGGGTACATGTGCAGAAGGTGCAGGTTTGTTACATAGGTATACATATGCCACTATGGTTTGCTGCATCCATCACCCCGTCATCTGCATTACGTATTTCTCATATGCACATTATTTATTAAAAATACAAACATACTAAGTCTTGTTTTAATCAAGTCTTGCAGAGCTTGTGAGTCATCGTGTTCCATATGTCTCTATAATTTTGGACTAGTAAACATTACTTGACAGCCCTTAATCTATTAATATTTGGTACTGGATTTGAATGACAAGAGCTCAAACAGTGAGGTCAGATGACTTCATCTGAATATTGTATACTGAATTTTTGGACAGTAAGTAATGAGATTTTGGAGAGGTGGGGGAAACCAATTCTAAATCAAAATGTTTATCTAGATTTATTCATATAATGCAAGTTTGGAAACAAAGGGCTTACATGTTGACCTTACAGTTTAATGTCAGAGAATGATGAGAACCATCATATGTACTTTTATTTCCAAACTTTTGTACCTTTTAAGGAGTATCTACATAAGTTTTGGCTGATAATATGTAATGAATGGTATGAATAAGAATAAGAATGATTTCTCAGAGTCATTGCTGGAGGAAGTTATGGGGTTTGAGATAAAGAATGACCACAAAGGTCGATGCGATATTCAGCACACTTTCTGACATGGTCCTTATAAACTAGATGCTGAAAGGGCATCAACAGCAGCTGCTAAGCCTGTTACACAAGAGAAGAATGTGTGAAAATAACATATTGAGGACATCAAGACCTGAGTTCTCAGGGACATGCGTGGAGTGTAGGCAGGAGCCCTGCAGATCATGGGGTAAAAGCACTAGAGCAATAGTGGGAGGTCGGGATGTACCAGATAGATTAGATTAGGTGAGCCTTTGGAAACGAAGTCAAGAGAACTGAGTTGATCTCATGAACGTGGGGATTTAAGACCATGAGTTACATCACACAATAGTAATGCTCTTCAATTTATGTATGATAAAGGATTGGGCCCTTGGACTTTTGAGAGTTCCAGAGTCCTCATTTGAAGGAATAAGGCCTTTGAAGTGCAAGAGTCATGGCAAGGAATCTGTGTCCTGAGACCCATGTGACATCGGTATAGCCTGACTTGCAGGATCCAGGGTATGAGGAGACTCGAGTTCTACAGGGCTTTGAGGACAACAAAACTTTTGGCAAGGTAAAATTAATTTCATTAAATGTAATGACCATTTTTAAAAACATAATTCCATTCTTAAAGGTTGAGGATTTGCCACTATCAAGGATGCATATGAAGAGTATATTAGAACATATTACAATAAGGATATAGCCTTACAAGTTGACTGCTTTGAAGTACCTAAAAGTCTTATGTATAGATTTGTAAAATTCATTTGCGTTATTTTATATCTTTTTGTGCATGCGTTATAATTTTTTGTGCATAGTATATTATCTATTGATGATCTACAGTAAAAATTAAACTAATGCATTTTAAGATTTGTTTGTTATAAAATCCTTTCATCAAAAGATACCTTTGTATAAATAGCATTTATCTTAATGTAGCATTACAAGATATTATAACCAAAAGGAAATCCTTCCTCAAATCTCTCTTATCACTTTAAAATAAAGGTTTAAACAAAAGACATTGACCTGCTCTTGTAAAAACTGCCTTGGAGAATCAAGGTATCTGATTTGTAGAACTGACTATATAATAGCTTCTCCAAAGCCATTGTATCCTGTCAGGCATGTACTTCTTCAGGGACTTATGAGGATGCACATGACAAATTCTGATTGTTTAAATATGTGCTCAGTAAATTTCTCAGATGTCTTTGCTGGATTGGAAATAGTGTGTACCCTGACATTACATTCTGTGTAATATGTTATCAATTTTCTATGATAATTTATCATGACATAGGCTTGGGCATATTCATGGTCTTCTGTGCCAGTGAGTTCCCAAACCTGGGACAGTGAAAAAATAATACTTTACATAGCCTTTTTGCAGATTCATTTTGTACAGTCAAATAATTTCTTTTGATCTTTTTTAAACATATTAACTTTACATTTCTTAGTCTTCTTTGATAAAAAGTCGTGAAGCATTAGTTCAGCAACTCAGTGGTGTCATAAAGAACTCAAAGTTGTTTTGTTTTTTGTCCTTTTGGTCTGTTCTTACCTACTGGCATGGCACTAGGCATCACACACTTGTAGAAATATTCCAAGCTGTGAGAAAGGTGTAGGAGTATGATCTTTTCTCCTTATGAGATGCTATCATTTTATTCAGGGATGGAAGTCCATACTGACTTTCCTGTAAAGTTTATTGGCCAGAACTGGGTCACGTGCCTACTTCTTAGCCATTGACTGGTGTAGGCCATCATAGAATGCAGGAGGGGCCATTTTTTGGAGTAAGATTATAGAAACTCTTCTGGCACTAGAATACAAAATTCAGAACTCTCCTAGCAGGAAAGACATGGGAAAGGTGACAATATTTGTCGGATGTGTAATGGATAATGTTTGCTATCATGCTGATGTAGGTCCATGAGGAGGGGGTCACGGGGAAAATAAGGCTGTGGGAAGATTTGTTGTCAGAGTACAGGTAGAGCACATTGTAGAAGGATAATTTAGAGGCAATGAGTCAAGTCAGAGGGAGAACTTAGGTATAAAGGCAAAGTAATCAGTGCCCATATTTGGCCATAGTGGTGGGAATAAAGAAAAAGGAAACAATACAATATTTTAGGAAAAGATTATCTGCATAGGAGAAAAAGAGTGAATATATATGGAAAAGACAAGTCAACTAATACATGATGTTTAAGAAAAATTTGAACACCTAATTGTCTACCAAGGAAAATTGTCTTAGGTGGGAGAAATCTGTAAGTATGTGGTCCCTTACTATAGTGGGATTTCAGCAGATCTGTGAGGGAGTTTAGAGAAAAGCAAAACAAAATAATTCTAGCATTAATGTTACATTCCTCAGAATATATATATTACCTTTTATGTCTATTTTAAAATAAAAACACTTCTTAAAGGGGAGAATACTGGAAGAATGAATAACTTGTGGTGACTGGGAATCAGAAAAGTCAAGGAGGAATTGGAAGGAGCCCAAGGAGGAGGTAGGGAGAGCTTTCCAGCTTGGCTGAGGGATCCCCGTATTCAGGCCCATTCTTTCTTTCTGATGTCCCATTTATGTGGCTCACCTGCCTACATTCAGCATATTCACCAAATAATTTTCAGCATTCCACTTACATAATGTGAATCCAGCTCAAGGAGAATATGCTTGGACAGTTTAATAATAATAATAAAATCTTGATGAGAACAGGTATTTTTTTAAAGACAGAAAAAAAGAAAACCCCAAATCTCTGATGTTGTAATTGGGTTTAGCTAAATGAGACTGGAATCTCAGGAGAAAATTAGAGACAAGCCTGGGATAAAATCAAAAATAGCATTTGTCATAAATCTGGTAAACAGCCTCTCTGCATCATTGGGAGGAAAATACACACTAAAAAACCTGTTATGGTTTTAGACATTTTTTAGAAGGTTATTTTAATTTAATTAATGAAAAATCATAGGTTAATTGCTTCCAGCTTTAATATGAGGGTATTATGCATGCAGGCATATTTTATTTATATCTCGACTGTTTGATGTACACAATCAATTCAAAAAGGGATAATGAAGAGGTGTTCTGTCCTGTGTAGAATAATAATTAGGGACTCTAGTACAGAATATTTTTTATTAATTGTGCAGCTCAGTAAACATGTTTGACATAATGCTGAGAAATGCATTTGTCAAATTTCACCAATATTTTTTCCAGCCCTTTCCTTTTGCTGTTCTAGCTTTATTCAGAACTGTTTTCATACTGACCCCTTTTTTTCCTAGCTGAGAGACCCCCAAAGCCCTAAAAATTTGATTTAGAGACTGAGGGCCACCTGCTAAGTTAGTTGTTTTATGAAATATAGGAAATCATATTGGACATCTGGCTGCTGTTCTCAAAAAGATTCACCTACATTGTTAGGGAAATGGGAATCTGCTTTTTTATTTTTTCATGGATTGGTAGAGACCACATCAGTCTATAATGCGGAATAAATTATGTTAGTAAAATCTTTATGGGCTTTTGATTATTATATAATTTGTTGGTCTTTTTCACATGTCATCCTGGCTTTTGGAAACGTTATTTTCTTTACTAAGAATTTGGATATATCAAGTCTTTTTCTCCCTGTGAAATAATCACGGATCCCTCTTTATCCCAAATACAAACTATGTATCAAGAATTGTTGAATAAGCTTTAGTTGATAACTATTCTGTATTGCTTTGGACATTAGCCAATTTAACAGAACATTTTGTTCAATCTTGGGAAGCAATTTGAACTCAAATGTTCTCTTAAACATCTAGTGCATATTGATTGAAAAAGTACACCTTTTTTGTGGATAATAAACATGTCTAAAAATTTATAGAATGTTCTTTCTTATCAATCTGTATAGCCAGGAGAAAATTTCAAGAACTTGGAATATAGTGCCAAAAATATGCATGTCTTGGCTCCTTTTCCTGCTTTGACATTTGCCCCTTCTGGAAAACATTTTTTACTTTTCTATTTACTTCCAAATCTGTCACCTCATTCTTTTCCTATAGCTAATTTTTCTACATTTCTTCTCTCCAAGCTTTCCATACGGGTATCTCAGCAGGTATATCTTTCTTAAGCCAATTGTTTCTAATTGCCACATGATGTAGAACTTCTGTTGGGCCACCAATGCCCAGCAATGACTCTTTGGCTTCAAGAAAGTCATACATGTGAGATTTATAGAGAACCATGTTGTTCCAAAAATCGAATGTGAATTTTACAGCTCTTTCTCTTAATGTCCAGTTCAAATGGAGCTGAGGTGAAAGTGACTGTAGTAATGACATTCAAATGTTGTCACCATCTGGTGCCTGTTTGGTGGCCTATGTTATACGAGCAGGTGGTCCTTGTGTAGCCTTGAGTGGCCAGCTGTCCACGTCACAAAAGCCACTGTCATATTCAGTGTTAATTGGCATCTTGGTTGTAATGATCTGTGAGAAGCCAAGGCTGAATAGACCTCAGTATATTATTCTTCTTTGTCCTAAGAGCGCTGGGTCAAGGCCGAAAAACATTTTCCCTCTGCCTTCTTAGCCTTATTTCCTATATGAAAATCTAAAAGAGTCTAATATAAGCACTGTCTATTGAATCAGTCTACAGAAAAGCAAATACACATTTTATTGAGCTAGTGATTCTCGATCAATGAAAGAGATCCACAAAGAAATCTTCTTCAAGGAGATTTCATCTTCAGTTAGTTTCTTCTTCAAGAAAGTTCATGGAATTTAGAAAAGTTTGGCCTATTTTGATTGCTTTAAAGATGCTGTATCTATCCTTAACCTTAAATTTTAGTAAAAGCAGGCTTTATAAGTTTATTTACTTATTTTGCCAAATCTGATCTATAATTAGTGGCTACCAGGAAAATCATGTTGGAAAAGTCTTATCCTCTATTGCACCATAGAAAATTCTGATACTTTGATCTACAGAACTAGCAGTTTAATATGGTTCAACTTAATACTTCTGCTTTCCATAGTTTTTAGTTTTTTTCAGGAAATATTTATTTTTAAGTGAAACATTTCTACATCATAAATTCTTGGCTATGAGCCTGGTGTTGAAAGTAAGCTTATCCAGACAGATGTGGAAGATGAGCTCCATTGCATTTAGGCTGGTCGTCAGGTACTTTTCATGCATGTTCTAAAGTGGTCAGGTCTTCTGAGTTCAAGTTACTTGCAAAGAAGAAAGAGTTTTTCCTGTATGATTTTTAGTTAGAATCATAGACACTATTCAATATCACACACATACACAAGAATGTTGACATTTTGTGCCAACTTTCAAAAGCAAGCGTTAATCTTTTTATCTCATGCCCCTCACATAGGGCGAAAGAAAACATACCCAAGAAGTTAAATCATACTCCAAATGAAGTGGAGAATCTTGTCTTTTATAGTCAATAAATTGGTTTGAAATGTTTGCATCAAAATAACCCACAAGTTAACTCTATCATCACATCTTTGTTCACTAAGCCTTGAATGGGCATCTCAGTCCTTGTTTCTCTTTTTTCTTTCTTCAGCTTTCTCTAAGTGCCACACACGTATTTGTGCCATACAATGTAACCCTGACTATGAACTGTTTTAAATATTTTTTTGATGCATCTACACATTTTTTATATCTTGTAGTTCACATATTTTATACATGCCAGATACTTGGAGTGAGGTATATATTTCAATTATTTTGATTTGTTTGATAATCTACCACTGTGCTTGGTAAATTGGAGGAAACTGTAAACACTACACACTTAGTAAACATTCACTAAGCAGAAGCAAAAGACAGGACGATGAGCTCTGAAGACAAATTAAATTTCCTAGGTCTGGTTTTAAAATGGAAATGAACAAAATAAGCCATTTGAACATTAAATGTCTTCAAGATATTCATCTCTGCATAAAAAAGTTAGGATTTGGTGTAAATTGAACCATTACCAA
Source organism: Sapajus apella (assembly GCF_009761245.1). NCBI lineage: Eukaryota > Metazoa > Chordata > Mammalia > Primates > Cebidae > Sapajus > Sapajus apella. Next base: position 14,511,570 of record NW_022436975.1, read on the forward strand.
AAAAGTAAAAGTTAGACTATCTTTATGCATTTCATTAATTCTAAAAATCTCATAGTTCTGAATCAGAACTAACTGCATTAACAAATCATGTGTGCTGAATTAGCCACGTTACTCAAGTCTTGTGTTTTTTTTATCTGCAGAATATTTATCACATATATATATATTTAAATGAAATCAGGGCTGTACATAACCATGATATAATACTTTGTCAAAAAGAGAAAAGTGATTCCGGTTGGTGAGTAATCATATACCTTCTTGCCTACCTCATCTAAGCCTCTCAAGAAGTAGACTCTAAAAGAATAGATCATTATAAAGGAAATAGAATCCAAGTACATTAATAAAATATTGTAAAACCTTAATCGTTAGTCTATGCATATTTTAACTTCTTTGACAATTAAGCGCTCTTTATTGTAAAAAAAAAAAAAGTGGTTCTATTTCATGTCTGCCAAATAATCCCAGAAATAAAAATAAAGTATAATATTTCAATATGAGACAGAATGAATCACAACTGGCATGAGTTAAATAAATAAATTAAAATCAAGTTCCAAATTGCCTTATTTGAGTCATCATTTTAGAGAACTCAAAAAGGCAGATTGCTACTCTAGAGGCATGCAAAGAAGAGCACAGAATATGGTCTTTTGGCTTTTTATATTCTTTTCTTCAAGAAGCTCAATCCCTTGTTAGGCTGCGCAATGTCTCCTTGCAGTAGCTGAGGGATATGTTGGCCAAGAGCTTTCCCTCTAGTCAAAAGACCCACCAGGTGGCAGGGATACAACCCAGTACAGCAACAAAGAAAAGTTGAAGAAAATAATTGTGTTAGCAGGCAGTGGTACAGATTGCCACAGAAAATAGAAGAGTCTGGGAAGGAAGAGACTGGAAAAATATGACAATATTATAGAAGAAAAACAAGAGTATGAGGGGGAAATTCTGAGTTCTTAAAATTACTAAAATGTTAATGGGAGAAATATGAGAAATTAATTAGGAACTTCAGGAAAAACAAAAAGCTGTATAAGAAATAATACATAATCATTTATTATACTATTTGGCTATACCATACTGAACAATAATTTTACAGTCATAGTTATGTAACACTGCCTTAAATATTTGTATTAGTCAGTTTTCAAACTGCTGATAAAGATATACATGAGACTTGTTAATTTATAAAAAGAAAGAGGCTTAATGAACTCACAGTTTCACGTGGCTAGAGAGGCCTCACAATAATGGTGGAAGGTGAAAGGCATGGCTTATATGGTGGTAGGCAAAAAGGAAATAAGAGTTGAACAAAAGGGGTTTCCCCTTATAAAACCACTATGAGACTTATGCACTACCATGAGAACAGTACAAGGGAATTGGTCCCATAGTTCAATTATTTCACCCTGGACCCCTCCCACAACAGATGAGAATGATAAGAACTACAACTGAAATGGAGATTTGGGTGGGGATACAGCCAAATCATATCAATGTTCAACTTTTAAGATGAAACGTGGACTGTGTATTTATGATTAAGAACAGAATATAAATGTTATCCCCTTGGCAATGTAAAATACAGATGACAATATTTGGAGGACCAAACGTGGAGAGTGAGCGACAAGGAAGGGCAAGAGCAAGAACGTTCCCATCATACAGAGTGGGGAGTCAAGAGATAATGCATCAATTGATGGTATAAGAAATAGCAATGAAAATATATGATTTACCATGATGAGTGTAACAAATGGAAAACCTAAAATGCATAGTGATGTAACTATTTTAGGTGGATGGTGGAAGGAGGTGAGGAATGGTGTGAGCTAAATCTTCATCCATCATAGCAGAGAGTAAATGATTAATGTATAAATTTCCAAAACTATAACTAGGTGCATAAACGTAGTTATAGACTTGTCAGCATAGACATAATCATGGGAAAAAAATATTTAAAATGGCTTCCTTTTTGGATCCATCCTAAATAGAGGTTGGTAGATAGGCTACTGTTTCTTCTCAGTGTAATTTCTTCCTCATGAGGTGATTTAAAAATCCTGTTTGTATTGAGTTTTAATAAATATTTTTCAAAATGTTGAAAAAATAAAAAATTCTCATTTACTAAGGATATAGCCATTGTATGCTTATTAGCTTCTGCGTGTAGGTATAAATTATTGCAAACTGGCCAAGGTCAGTTCAGCACCATGTTTTTTCTGGCAAAGCTTTCTATAGATTCAGACCTGCATAAGTCCTTCTTCCTTTTTGTCCTACTTCAAGAGGTCATCAGTTTCAGAAAGGAGGATTTTAAATGGCTTAAAAATGATGTAGTCACATGATTTAAATTCAAAAGGTACAAAAGGAAATACAGTGAAATATGCCTACCAATCAAGGTTCTCATCCACTCATGTTCAATTTCTTATAATTTTTACAAAGCTTTCCAGAGTTATTTTATGTCTACAGAAGTTGATACACATGCACACATACACACACATGTCTGAAAACCTGTTGGATTGCAAGTTTTGGGATAGTTGGAGCTTATAATATATTATTTTTCAAGTAAAAATAGCATATTCCCAGGAAATCAAAAACTACAGTATGTTTCTCCAATTGTTGTATATCAAGGATGTCTGCATGAAGAACCTAAATATTTAACACTTAGTGAACTCATTCACGAGTTCATTACATTCATTACATGCAGTACACAATGACAACAAAGTTTGTGCTTTAAAATGCATTCTACATATCAGAAGCATTGAATTCACCCAAGAGTTTGTCAGAAATGCAGAATCTCAGATCCAAATTCAAACCTACTCAATCAGAATCTGTATTTTGCTGAGGTCCCCTGCTGCTTGGTAGGCACATTAAAGTTAGAGAAACACTGTTCTACAGGGTCAGTTATAAATTATACTTTCTTTTTATGATCTCTCCTCTCTCAATATGCTTTATCACTTCAAACTTTTCTTCATATGTATAAGCTTTTCTATATCTTTTAGGCTTACATATATTCTTCTTTCCTACTTTTAGAAGGTATTTTTACCTGGGAAATGGGGAAGATGGTGACAATATATACAAATTGATTAGACATCAGCAGAGACTCAATGCCTCCCAGAAAATATCTGAGAAATGATTGAAGCTCACTCAGTTCTTGCCTGGAATCATGCATAACATTTGTTGCTGCTTGCATGTGGATTCATTTTAGCAGTTTATCCATTTGGACAGGGAATCTTGAATAAAAAATCCTGGCAGTCATTATAGTGACTCTTCTGAGACTGAAAGTTCAGGTCACAAGGAAAATCAGTGACTCTTGCCCTCTGCTTTTTAAAAAATACAAATAATACAGTAATGTATAAGCTGCATTGCACTTTGATTTCTTACCTTAGAGATCATTACATATTAATACATAAACTTCCTCAATCTTCTTTTATGGCATCCAGATACTCCAATGTATAGTTCAGCCATAACTTAATAAAATGGACTCTGATAAACATTTGGGTTATTTTCAATATTTTACTATAATAAGGAATGTTGCATGAATACCTTTGTGTATTTATATTTTCATTTGTGTGAAAGTATGTCTATAGAAGAGAAGCCATCAGGTTGAATGACATTCTGCTTGTAATTTTGACAGCAACTGCTAAATTGTCTACCACAGATATTTAATTTGCCCTTCACATGAGAGGGGTCTGGTTCCCCATACCTTTTTTCAACAAAAGTGTGTTGCCAAACTTTGGGATTTGTACCATCTGAACTGTGAAAAGATATTTAAGTGTTATTTTAATTTCCTTTTTTGTTATAAAAAATGTATCCTTTCATATGTTTACAAACCATTTGTTATTCTTGTCCTGTGAATTGTCTATTCTAATTCTTTGCTCATTTGTTATTTGGTTGTTTGCCTTTTTTGTTATTTATTTTTCTCTTTTTACAGATTTGGAATTAAAATACATTTCATTTAATATAAATATAGCTATCCTTGTTCTCTTCTGGTGTTAATTTGAGTGAAATATTTTTTCCATTCATTCATGTTCAATCCATATGTGTCCTCATAAGTGAATTGAGTATCTTTTAGACAGCATATAGTTGTGATTAAAAAAAAAAAAGCTCACATAGCAACTCTATGTAATTTAATTGCAGAATTTAATGCATTTACATTCAAAGTAATTACTGATAGGAAATGACTTACTATTGCCATTTTCTTACTTGTTTTCTATTTGTTTTGGAGATTTTTTTTTCTTTCTTTCTTCTTCTCTTACTCTTTTTCTTTGGTGGTTAAGTGATTTTTTCTAGTACTGTATTTTGATTCTTTGCTATTTATTTTTACTGCATACATTACAGGTTTTTGCTTTGTGGTTACCATGAGGCTTACAAAAACATCTTACAGTTATAACAGGTTATTTTTAAGCTGATAACAACTGCTGTGGTTTGGATATGGATTGAGTTTTTTTTTTTCCCAGCCAAACTCCTGTTGAAGTTTGATGCCCAATGTGGTTATGTTGAGAGGTGAGCTCTCTAGAAGAAGGTCATTTAGTCATTGGGCAGATCCCTCATGAATCGCATGGTGCCATAGCTCTAACTAATCCAGTCTTGCCAGAGGAATAATTCACTATGGTGACAGCGGCACTATGCCATTCATGAGGGATCTACCCCAATGACTAAAACACCTTCTTCTGAAGGGCCCACATCTCAACTTGCAAGAGTTGGTTGTTAAAAAGCCAGGATGCTCCTCATTGCACATGTCCACATACCCTTTGATCTTCTCTACCATATTATGATGCAGCACAAAAACCCTCACCAGAACCAGAGCCATAACCTTGAGCTCCCCAGTCTGCAGAACTATGAGATAAATAAAGCATTTTTCTTTATAAAAGACCCAGTCGCAGTTATTCTATTATAGCAACATGAAACTGAGGGACTATGTTAACTTCTTTTCCAGGGTCCATAAGGGGCATGGTTTCAAAGGCAAGAACCAGCACCATGTCTCCATTCACCTCCCCATCTGGAAACCTAGAGATATTTGTCTAACTTTCCTGACACAGGAAAGGTAGACAGCCCAGGTGAACTTTCTTTGTTTAGAAAGCCCAACAAAACTCCAAGGGAGGAGATTTCAATTGCTGGCCAGGCAACCAATCCAATATCAGAGACGAAGATCAATCACTCCAGAGGAGTTTTTGAAAAGCTCCTCTCACTGGACGAGAACTTGAATGGGATGGGAGTAATTCTGGGGTTAAATTCCCCCTAATCCCTTACCTATATGGATTTCCCTCTCTGGGATCCCCTCCCACAGCAGCATGGAAGCTTCTCTCTCTCCCTCTCTCTCTCTCTCTCTCTCTGCCTAATAAATGGCTTTTCTGCAAAGCTCTTTGGGTCCAATATTTACTCTAATGAGCTAACTGCACCACCAGTGCCCTCTCCCATTCTTGGGTGAGTGAGGCCCCATCACCTGGGAAAACATATCTGATCCGGGAACAGTGAGCGTCTTTGGGACCCCTACAGCCTTGCTCCCGTCACCCGGTTACAAAACTAAGATACTAACTTAACTTTGTTTTTAAAAGTATTCTATCCTTCACCTCCACTATTCCTCACATTTTGTATTTTAATGTCATAGTTTACATCTTTTTATATTGCATATCACTTAACAAATTATCAAGAATTCCTGTTTTAATAGTTTTGTCTTTTAACTTTTATACTAAAGATATGAATGATTTGAATAACATTGTTACATTATTAAAGTATTCTGAATTTGACTACATATAGTCATCCTTTAGTATATGCAGTAAATTCATTCCACGACCCTTCTGTGGGTTCCAAAATCTAGGGATACTCAAGTCCTGGAGTGATTCTGCAGAACCCATGGGTACAAAACATTATCTTTCTGTATTGCTGGATTCTGAATTACATGAATACTATTTTTTTGATAAGCACTTGGTTGAATTTGTGAATGAGGAACACAAAATACAAAAGGCTGACTGTATTTACTTTTAACAGTGAGTTTTCTACTTTCAGATGCTTTTATGTTGCTCATTGATGCCGTTTCTTCAGCTTGAAGACTTTCCTTAGCATTTCTTGTAAGACAGGTCTACAAGTGGTGATGAATTTCCTCAGTTTTTATCTGGCTGGAAAAGTCTTTATCTCTGAGGAACAGCTTTGTTAAATACAGTATTCTTGGTTGGAAGTTTGTTCCTTCAGCACTATAAAATATCCCACTTTCTCCTGCCCTGTAAGGTCTCTGATGAGAAATCCTCTGCTAGCCTCACAAGAACTTCCTTATACGTGTTTTTTTTTTTCTTGCTACTTTCAGGATCCTCTTTTTGTCTTTGATCTTTGATAGTTTGATTAATAATATGTCATAGGGTAATGTTATTTGGATTGTCACTAGCTTGCTGTAGAGCCCAAACAGTCATCCTTAGAAACTTCTTCCTTATAATCACAATAAATTTATATTAATGAAAAGCAGGAGTTTATCCACACTTTTATTAGGAGATATTCTAGCTGAGTATTACTACCATCGGTTAACAGCAAGTTACTTCTCAACTCTAACTTCACATCAGAATGCTTGGGAAGCTTTCAAAAATACCGTGCTTGGACCCCATCCATGAATTCAAACCACTCAAACTCAGGACCTCTAATCTCAAGTCCAGGGATTTCTCCTCTGTATTATGAACTTGTTTGAAATAGGAAACTACGACAAAAGAAAGTGTGGACAGGAAGGGAATGAGAGAAAATATCTGATTTTAAGGCATCAAAATAGTACTAGAGACTTAGGGGGTTCTAAGAGATGGCAGAAGGTGCTAAACAAGGCAGGGAAAGGATGCTGAAGATAGACCTCACATTGCAATATATTTATTTTCTGTACCTAGAAGGGCAGGTGGAACATTGCTACATCTTGTGTGACGCAGATAATTGCTCCTTTACCAGGGGAAAAGTGTAGACTTTTCAGAGGAAAATGCTGATACTCTCTCTGCTTTTTTCTTTTAAATGATGTGCTTCTTCAAGGCCTTGACCTTTTTCCACATATAGCCCCATAAATACTGAGAGGCTTTTTAATGTCATAGTTCCAAGAACTTGTTTGGGTTTTCTGCAGGGCCAGTGCCTCCCATTTCCTTCAGGAAAAACAATGAAGCCTTGCTAATTCATAATTCACAGGCTAGAATATTTTCTAAGATTTCAGATGCTATAAACAAAGGCTTATCTTGGCTTTCCAGCTTACATTTATAAGGAAGTCTCTAAAGCATTTTGCAAACAGTATTTGAGGCTAAGAAACAGTTTAAATCTTGTCATTCCTGGCAGGTCATTGCCTTGCCCTGAGAATAAATTCTATGCTGTGTGCTGAGTAAACATTTATATTGCACAATCATAAGCATTTAACGAAGCTGAAGTACTTTTTGATTTTAAGCGCTGGCTACTTATTAGATATGTACCTCATTATCAACTCATGCTGAGAAGCATATTCAGAGTTGAGGTTGAGCTGAACTTCTGGACTAAGCCCTTAGATTCCCTTTGTGCAGAGTTGAGGGAAGCTGTCGTGGAAGCCCAGATAGCCTTCTGCAGGCATGGAGGTAGTGACTTACTTTGACCTGAGATAAGGCTGGAGCAGTTTCTCTCTCCCAATCCTCCCTTATATTTTCTTAAAGCTGTACCACCTCTAATTTTTTTTTCTACTTCCGTTTTCACAGATACCTGAGTCAGTACTGTGAGGCCTCAGCAGTGACTGTCTTCAAAAGCTGGTGTTGGCAGTGGTGGGGTGGGAGGAAACTTTTTCTTCCTGTTGTTGCCCTATTATCAGTTCCATATCATTATCCTACCATAAAAATTTAGGGACCGTATCCAGCTTATGAAATGCTGGAAATGATGCATCACAGTATCTAGGACTGATTGGGTCTACTACTTGGGTCTGTCATTTGTCACTTTGTTCCAATGTAAACATCATTTGTAGAGCTGGCAAAATATATAGCCCCTTACAGAGTTATGTGTTAAAGCATAGAATGATAAACATGGGAGTAAATTCATTTTAAAACAAAAACATCCACATGTGAGAAAATTTTTATAAAGTTCCTCTTTAATAATCTTTTCTCTATTTATATGATTCCTTTCTGCAGTTAGTGTTTAAAGTTGTATACAAGTTTATCATTCAATTGTGAAATATGAAGATAATTTTGTTAAGTTTTCGTATATCCAGACTCAAATGTGTAGCTTGACAGATAAAAAGTACTCAACTATTGTCTGGTCAAAGAATAAGTGAAAGGCAGAACAGGAAGGCATTTTGATGTTGTGGATTCTGAAGGCTGAATTTTGGACACAACTACAAGCCCCTTGATGCTTCCTGTAGGATCATTGAAAAAGTTGACACAGTGTCTGGCAGGGATAAGCTACTCAATCACTTCTAACTATTCACGTGATCATTTCTTGGGTGCATACCATGTATAGGCATTTGGTCCAGGCACCTTCTATGCTTTATCTCATTGAGTCATATCAACAGCCATGAGTCTAGAAAGTGGGTCTTTTCCTTGTTTCACTGAAGATTAAGCTGAGACCTAAAGAAACATAACCTAATGGACATATGATTGTTAAGGGACAAAACCAGAATTCAATGTGTGAACGTAGGAGTTGAGTAGGACTCCTGCTTGGTTCTTCTGCATTCTTATTTCTTTTTTTTTGAGTCGGAGTTTCGCTCTTGTTACCCAGGCTGGAGTGCAATGGGGCGATCTGGGCTCACCGCAACCTCCACCTCCTAGGTTCAGGCAATCCTCCTGCCTCAGCCTCCCGAGTAGCTGGGATTACAGGCATGCGCCACCATGCCCAGCTAATTTTTTGTATTTTTAGTAGAGACGGGGTTTCACCATGTTGACCAGGATGGTCTCGATCTCTTGCATTCTTATTTCTAAAAGCCTGCAAGCCTTTTGTCCCTGAAGGCCAGAGAAAGGAAAGAGAAGATTGGGGTGGGATGGGTGAGGGGTTCTCAGTGACCTCTGATTAATTTAGTCCCCTTGCTTACCAGTTGCACTTCTCATTGTCTCTTCTTAGCTGGTTGTGGCTTTCAAAATATAACTTAATGGGAACATTTGAGAAATTACTTGGAGAGAGATAATCTATAGAATGTGATGTAATTATTGCTCACTGCAGGGCTGCCCCGAGGAGTGACAGGGCCTGTATTGAGGCGGCTTGTGAAGAGGACTTGAACGCTGTACCAGCTGCATATCCCTGGCTTCCTCCCAAGAGCTCCTGATGGGATATTCTCCATGATTTCTAAGACCACCTGGAGTTATTAGTCCCCTGAGGACCCCCATAAGATGCTTTATTAGCCTTTCCTTTGCTCCCCAGGTGCCTTAACTCAGATCTTCATTCATTGTAAGATTGGAAAAACATGCACGTGCAGGTCTTGTCTTAGGTAGCAATAAAATGCTATTACTAGATCCCTAAATGTAAATGACACAGACAAGCTATTTCTTAACATCAATAAATCTAATGTCTGTGTAATCAGAAACCAGACATCTGAACTCTACCTTTGGGCTGACTAAAAACCTATATCATTGCCGTCGTTAGAAACCAGTTTTTGTTCCTTGTCTTGCTGAAGTGACTGCTGTTAAGTTTTTAATTTTTAAATAATGAGTTTTTCTTTTTAGATACAAGCCATGAGGCAACTTTAAAAGTTTGTTTCTCAGGAGGTAAGATTAAATTTAAAACGACAAATGAAGCCTTTGCATCACTAGCATTCTTTCCCATGTATATTATCCAACACTGGAGTGTTAAAAATATTTTTGAAAGTGATTTTTATAACAAATGTGTATTTCTAAAAAAAAAAAGTCGATGAGAAGGAAATACATTTATGTAAAATATTTTTCAAATAAGTGTGTAAAAATTTTCACATAGGTCACACAAATAATTGTCTGAGAATATGGTCATTTTTCAGTAATGTACACTAACAGTTTCTAACAGCATTTCTATGTACAGTTTAAATTTTTATGAACACGAATACATTATAGAACAAATTATTGCATTTAAAAGAAATATCAAAATCTGACTGTTTATTAACTTTTACCAGTTATTTTTTCTCCATGGAAATTATGCCGCTGAATATAGTGAATAAAAACAGAGGTGATTACACTGATTTTAACTTAGTGCTATTTTCAAAGTAATAATACTTCTTATGGGATAGAGAGCATTAAGGGGAAGGCGAAGGGAAGAAAATCACCTTTGCATTTCCACTGGGCCTGCAGGTCATGCATTTGAAGTGTTATGTCACCCCAAGAATTCCTCAGAGCCCTCATTCGGATGAAAATGATGCATTCAGACTGATGTCTGTTTTATGCCAAAGCCCCTGTTTTTCCTGCCATTTCTCTATATCTTCATGGGATGGTTCTCTAAAAAATTTAAAGTATAAAGCGATATCATAGGAATTCTAAATGGTAGTAAGTATTAAGTCCAAAATAGTATAAATAAAATTAGAATTTAGGATAGGGTTTGACAATAGTTTGTATGTTTTAACTACAAGTTAAAATTTAAGATATTAAATATAATAATTTCCATACAACATAAAATATTGGCAAGCACACAAAGACCAGGGGTATGTTTTAGGGAAAAAAAATTAGAATATACCCAAATTAAGCTCTATTTGAATTGTAAGGTCAATGATATTTTCGTTTAAATGCAGACGCTTTTAGTCATCTTTTGGGTCCCTTCCCAAATCTGTTGAAAGCAATGGAAATTTCCTACCAAAAATATCACATTTTTTGCATTAAACAGTTTTGGAGTGTTACAGATTCCCTACGTTCATTAATTCCACGCTTCTTTCATCCTTCTTTTGGGGTTCATAAGATCAACATGGAAAATGTCTTTAAGGTTAACACGAATCTCATTCTTTAAATATTGGTTGGGTGGTTAGACTTTGTTCTTTAGAAGTTTGCAAAGCCTTCAAATATAACCAGATCTTTCATTAGTAGCCTAACGAGAGCAGGGTTCATGTTTGAGGAAATATACGACTAGGGGAAAAGAAAGCTAGAGAGCTGCAGTTTGGAACAGGACTAAAAAGCTCACACTTATATAGTGCTTAAGGACAGTTTCAGTGTATTACAGGATTTTACTTATAATCATCACAACCTTACCTTAGGGGAAGTTTTGAGAGGGGCGATAAACTGTCTATTTCTGGCTTTACATCCTGAGATGGGTTGGAATCGGGCCCTTAGCTGTGGTGCCAAGAAAATGTTATTAAAAAACTAAAAATTCCATTGCCTGAAATTTCAACATAGTTAGGTGTTTAGCTGTACATCTGACTGATCAAATTTATTAAATTCCTATGAGGTGTCAGGCTTTGAGTGACATAGATGGTATTATGTGAAGCGTACAGAATTCCCAGGTAAAACAACTTGTGGACCAGGTGGTGGTTGTTTTTTATTTTTGTTTTTAGCAGCATCCATATGCTCCTCTATTTTTGAGTAATAAATACTGGAATTGCATTCTTATAATTTAAAATTACAAAAAATTTCAATAGGACATTAGCAGTTTTTGTTAAGGTGAATTTCTGGATTGTGTCCCTCAGTAGAAAAAATATTTTTTCCATATATATATTTCTAGACTCATGGCAAGAACCTGAAAGCAAAGCCTTCACTTCAGCACTGGGAAGTATATGAAACAGTTCTCAGACCACACAACTCTGAGCTCATCAACAAGAATTGAACTGCAAGGTCTTCAGAAGGGCAGGCTATTTGTAAACTCCTTTTGACTTAGCTGGTAAGACAGAAAGTTCTTTTTGTCGTGGCTAAATGATACTTGAGAAAACAAAAAATGTGGTGAAGCTGGTTGTATCTAGTTGAAATAAAAATGACTACCTTATTTCTGCATAACCAAAATATACCACTTCCAAGAAAAAAAAGAATTTATGAATAGAAATAGAATCAGGTCACTGCATTTCCTCATTCTCCGCTGGATTTTACTACTCAAGCACTGTGCTTTTACCTTTTATTCTAGCCGTCATTCTTCCTTGTACTTTAGATAGCAGTTTGTCAACCCTTGTTATGTCCTTAGCTTCTTTAGGGTGACGATCTTATCTTTATTTTTGACCATGCTTCCTGTGCCTGTTCCTTTTCTTACAACAATTTCTGTTCCACTTGAGATTTTGTACTCACAGATGTGTCATGAATATTTATGAGATTAAAGTGAATGGTCCAACATCAATTCAGAAAAACTTTGACCCATTCGTACAAATAATTTAAAATATTTCCTTTCCAAGTGAGACAGCAAGACCTCTAGCTTCGTGCTCACTTTCCCTCTCTAAGCATATTCATACCATTAGGGTATTAATTTCTTCTCAACCAAATCTTATCTCCTCACAATTCAATATGTCTGTTTTGAGTCCCACTATCATTGTGGTCTCTCAACTTACTCCTGTTAACACAGCCATTTTGGTGGCTTTATAATACCTCTTCTGTTGATCTTTAAATTTTGCCTAAATAGGCAATAGCTTAAATGAGAAAGTGTTCTTGAATGAGCCAGTGAGCTCAGAAATTTGGAACCTTTTTTCTCATGGAAGGTGATGATGAGCTTAGTCATAACAGGAATTTCCCAGCTGAGGCATCTACTTTTCAAATCATCTCCTTTCATGCCATAGTTTTTGTTTTGCCTGCCTCCCTCCCTTCCCATCTCTCTTCTTTCTTCCCTTCCTTCTCTACTTTCCTTTATGGGGAAAACCATTCTAAATCCTTCAAGTTGTGGCTTGTTTTTAGACTCTTTTATTGCAATTACCTGTTGGTATGCTAGAAATATACAAAAGCTTTTTTTTCAATTCTTAAAACATTACTATTTTTATATTATTTTTGTATTAAAATCATCCCAGATAGCCCCAACATAGGACACAAAGTTTACATTTTAAATTTACCTTGAAAATTTAAAGAAATTTTCTTCTAAGTTGTCTTTGGATTACATATCCAGACAGATTGGAGGCATCAAGATACCTCCCACTCCTTTTTCAGTGTTGTTAGGGATATTGCTATGACATGTTTGAGAAGTATTCAAAGCAACTCTATTAAGATAAGCACCCCATTTTTGCAGTCTACCATCTTCATCTTATATCTCCGACTCTCAAAGGAATTCTACCATTTCCCACCCAAAGCCCAGTTGATCTCTGGAAGGAGGTGGGGTGTGCCCTTGTATGAGTTCCTAAGAGTTCATTCAGCATTTTTTTTTCTAGCTCTTCCATCAGTGAAATCAAGTTGGTAGCTTCAAATTTACCATAGTGGAGAATATTTACAGCACAGAAATTGGCAAAGGCTACAAATAAGTTAATTTTTTTTTTAGAACTCATTAAGTATGTACCAGCACACCCTGTAAGGTTGATTGATGCTTGATCTAGGTGTCTTCCATATGCTTTGTGTGTATCTCCTGTGGCTTTAGCAGCATTATGCATTAGTCTCTTGGGATAAGGGAAGTAATAAACCTTTGTTCCAGGTCTCACCAATAGCTTGGTTATTAATCAAATAATCATTTGGTCTGGCTCCCTTTTTTCGGTCCTCTGCTAGTAGTTATGGATGTGTTAGCTCTAGAGAGAACCATAGATAAGGGAGCTAAAGCCCAGAGTGATTAATGATGTACAAGGTCACAATTCTAGTTAGAGGCAAAGAAGCTAGGACAAGAATCCAGGTTTTCTGAGTCCCAAGTAGGTTTTGTTGCTGTTATACAACTCTATCTCTCATAATTAAGAAAAAAAATCCTATATCATAAATATTCCATAGTAATAAGCCACACATTTAGCTCTAATACTATTTATCTTTGCTTTTTCTAATCTAAAAAACAGGATAAATTAAGAAAAACAGAAAATGTAAAAGTATTGGTAAAAACCAAAAATTCCTAACAAATTTATATATATAGATTATATATTATATATGTATATATATAATATATATATATTATGTATATATATAATATATATATATTATGTATATATATGAGATGCATACTTTTAAACAATTTACCATCATCTGTCAACTTTTACAGGAATGTCTGGATTTAGCTCTTGGGACTTTCAACTGAAGTGACAGTTTTTTTCCAGTAGTTTTAAGTTTCTTCCAGCTTACTTGTTAAAGAAATCTGTAACATCTTTAGGAAGAAACAGAAAGACAGAGGGCAGCATGGGACCAGAGTGCAGCTGCCCTTCAGAAGAACTTGACTGTATAACTTGCACATCTGAAGAGGTAGCCAAGATAACTGAGAGAAGAACGGGAAGTGGATCTACCCACATCCTCCCCCCACCCCTCAAGAAAGAAATGCACTGTCTCTTTCTCATTGTTTAAGAAGAAAAGGGGGATCTTGGAGACAAAGCCAATGAAGGCTAAATAAGTGCTCTGCCAGTTCAAAGTCAATGTGAAGATTGGATGGGGAAGCGTGTAGAGCTCAGAAGGTATTATTTTTAGAGGGTGCAAAAAAGAGAACTTGCCTGGCAGAAGGGTTTGTGCAGTATCTTCCAGCCCTAGTAATTGGATAGGTTTGGCAGACTGAAAGAGGGGCTCATGGTTTCTGATGAATGCTCCACTTGTGCCTGGGTGTGATTTAGCATGCTGCTGAATAAACACAACACGGAGAAGGGAAGGTGATAACTACCAGTCTCAGCAGAAAGAGAAAGCCTATAAATATGCCAGGGGGTCAATAGGAGTGATTTCATTCTGCCTGCACAGGACTGCTGATGAGGTCTGACAGGGCAGCGCCACTTCATTAATGCATCACAATGGTGAAGAGCGCCCGAAGCAGTAGCAGCAGCAGCAGCAGCAGCAGCAGGCTACCACCTACCTAGGTTGCTACTATCACAAGGCCAGCCTACAAAAAGAAAGGCAACAATAAACCAGTGAAGATACCATAGACCACGCCTTCCTGCTTCTTCTTCCTGTATCCTTTCATTCTCCTTCTCTTTCCTCCCCTCCCAATCTCCCTCTTTCCTTTGCTCATTCCTCCACTTCCATCCCTTTGCCAATTCTTGAAAGAATCTTCTGTCTTGCTAGACAGAGCATTCATAACAAAGAAAACACAGGAGGCATAGATGATGAAGCAGAGTAGAGCACTTTTAACTGTAGGAGTGTTAGGATATGAACACTGCTGTTAGGATAGAAAGGAGAAAATCCTCAGAAAATGTATGCTGGATTGTTCAGAGGGGAAAAAGGCTTTCTATGGAAATCACCTATAAAACAGTTCAGAAACTGAAATAAATCTATTTTTTTCTGCAACTAGCCTTTTTTTTTCTAACTTCCAGAAATAACACACAAATGTCCCCAGCACCTCTTAGTACACTGTTCATGGCTCCTTTCCCAGGCTCAGGTGCTTCTCTTCTCCCATTGCTCCCAGACATCCATTTGTCCCTTGACATTCTACCTCCTTTGCTAAGGTCAGAGAACATAACTCGTGCTCACTCTTCCACTGAGCTCCTTCAGGCTCTGTCCTTGTCTAGCTGAGTCTGACAGATGAACCTGCAGACCTGCTACCCTGATTGCTCAGTCATCTGAACCACGGTTTCTGATTTCTGCGTGATCGATCTGGCTGTGGCTGGTCCAGAGAGTTGGAAATTAAAAAAATAATTATAAAATAAATTTAATAGTTCTCCTTGGCATCTTTCTCTTTTTCTATACTCAGTTAGTGCAACACTACAGCTATTTATTTTGCCTTTGCAATTTTCAGGAAAGTGAGGAGGTCAAGAAGGAGTTGTACAGCAAATTGTCGTATCTTTCCCTGCATGGTCATAGCTACATCTACATCAAGACTATACATCACTATAAGTAATGTATCATAAACATGTATGATAATGTTTGTTAGAAACAACTACGTCTAACAATTATTTTGTAACTAGAAAAAGATAAGCAGATATACAAATAGCAACTGTATTGCTTAGGGCAAGGTTTGTTTCCAGATGTCAAAACTTCCAGGCTATAAGATACTCATTTTTCTTGGTCTACTGACTTAAAGCAGGGTTTAAGTTTCAAAAGCTTAATATAGTCCTAATAATTTTTATGTATTTTTGTTGTATGTATACATACAATAATACTAGTTAAGACTAAAACTTTAAGAGCACTATTTAAAATCATACATTCATGTTGGATTTCATGAGTCCAGGCCTGAATACTGCCTCAACTAATGTTGAATCGATTTAGAACAAACAACAAGAATTTTGTAACATGTAGTTTTTGTTGTGTTGCTGTTGTTGTTTGTATCTGAACCAACTATTCAGAAAAATAGCCCTTGATAAGGAAGCACTTAGAATGGTTTGACCTGAATTTTGTTTAGTTTTGCCTTGCCTAACTCTGCTTCTAGATCATGGACTCTCTACGGGAAGTGTCAATGTTACTTGTTTTTATATCCTCCAGCTTGATGTTTGTGTATAACAGGGTAGAATAATGGTTAGTTGAATAAAATATAAGTTATATTTTAAGAACATTAACTTCAGTGAAAACAATATTTAGGTGTATTTGGAATGGAGAGGGAGGGCAGGCAGGGAAACTCCTAAAAGCATGATTAATTTTATAATAAATATCATTTTAGATTTCTACCAATAGTTCTTTTAATTATTATTTAGGATGAAAATATAATAAATAACAAAGAGGGAAAATCAAGCCAGGAAATGAAAAGAATCCTTAAGAGAAAAACAAATGAACAAGGATACTCATCAGGTAAATAATGAATGAGCATTTTCCAGTGTATGAATGACAAGTAATGAAGTAGTAGCTGGAATTTCTACTTTACAAATATAAAATGAGCAAAAGGAAAGATAATTGATAATTATCTTTGTCTTACAAGCTTTGGAAATGGCATATATCCCACCTTCTGCACATGGCATTTATTTTTTTTTTCAGACCAAGAGAAAATCCAGTGACTAAAAATGAATAAGAAGAAAAACACTGACCAGGATAATAATCCCAAGAAGTCAAAAATTAAGGGCTGAGAGGAAGAAGGCAGACTAAAAAAATTAGGTGAGACAGTGACCTGAACCAAAGTGCTGGCTCCATGCTCTGTGGCATTGGGCATTCTCACTGCCCTCAGAAGCATGGTGACACTGATCAGGTGTATGAAGTGTTAGAAAATTTTATTGAAGATTCCATGGTTGCATCTCTGCCTTTATGCCTGGATAGTTACTTCTCCTCCTTCTTTCACTCCCAGTCTATTCCTTGTCAATCCATTTCTGTAACCTTTTAACATATGAATAAAATCTGACCATTGTGAATGGACCCACTTGTTATAGAGTGAAGAGGAAGTTAGGGATATGCTGAATTTTTGTTTCATTGTTGTTAGCAATTCAAGATATACCTTGGTGTTTTCTCCCTGCTTCTTGCTGATTTCATTGAAACTAAATATTTTCTCTGTCCCCTCCTCACTTTCCTCTCCTTTGAGAACTCCAATTTCATTAGGCTGATTCCACCCCTCCAGTGGGCCATTTGAAGGTGTTCTAGACCTCACTGTTGCTCTGTTCATACTCGTTCAAATCTGCTCTGAATCTCATCCAGTGTATTTTTCATCTCGGACGTTGTAGTTTTCACCTCCAGGCATTGGATTTGGATCTTTTTCTTTTCTTTTGTATATCTTCGATATCTTTATTCCTCTAATTTTTTGAACATATGGAATAGTTATAATAACTGATTTTCATGTCCTTTTCTGCTACTTCTCTAACATACGTCAGTTCTTGGTCACTTCGATTGTTGATTTTTCTCCTCATTATCAATTGTACTTTTTGGCTTTTTTACATGCCTGATAATTTTTGACAGGGTGTGGGTTTTATCTTATTGAGTCTCGAGTAGGTATTTAGTCCCACAGATCTTCTTGGGCTTTATTCTGGGATGCCTTTATGTTATTTAAAACTCAGTGGGATCCTTTTAAGTATTGCTTTTAAGCTTTATTAGGTGAGTCTAGAGCTGTAATTAATCTAGCATTAATTTCACCCCATTTTTGAGGCAAGACCCTTCCGAGAACTTTAATGCCCTGTGAATCACTAGGATTTTCAGTATGACCAGGGGAAATGGGGATAGGGTGGTTGGGAAGGCACCATCCTTGGCCCTCTGTGAGCTGTGGGTAATCTTCCCTCTAATCCTCTCAGATGGTTCTACCTCTGGCCTAGCATACTTTCCTCACATGCTTGAGCTGATCAGTGCTTTGCTGAATACTCAGGGGAGCCCCTCTGCAAATCACTGGAGTTCTCTCTTTGCACAACTCTCTCCTCTCCAGTACTCTGTTCTTCAAACTTCAAACTTACTCCCTTGACTCTCACTTTCATCTGTTTACCTCAGGGAGCCAATGGGTTCTGCCTGACTCCCCTTCCCTTCTCCATGGCCTGAAAGCCTCTGTCAAGGAAGTACCTTGAACAGTGATGGCCTTTTATTTGCTTTCTGTCATTCGAGGATTTATTTATAGCCTTTATTACCCGATATCCAGTGTCTAAAAATTTTTGTTGTCCTGACTGGGAAATCTTTCAGGTAAAACAGTTCTTTGTTACTCCTTCTTGGATAGAATCACAAGATCTTACTTTTGTTATGTTTAAAATGGCACTTTAGTAGTGTTTTTTACTTACCTATGGAATTGTGAGAATAAAGCAAGAAGCTGTATTTAAAAATGCATTTACCTAACATTTATAATCCACTTTTCTTCAAAGATTTTTCAAGATAAAAATACTAACATCAGATAAAAACATAATGCTGAAAAAGTAGATGAAACCAGGGCCAATATCCCAAATGTTTATCTTAAAATTTCATTCAACTGAAATTTGTTGAATGCGTGCTTTGTTCTAAGACATAGGTGAGGTACTGAACAGAGCATACCAATACTGCTTTGCACTGTTGACAGAGGAGAGCGTGCAGACTTGGTCATGTTCCCAGCATGGCCCAGGAGAGCCCTGTGTTTACATGACATTGAAACAGACCTTCTCCAAAGGCTCCTCATAAAGGGGAGCCCTGTGATGCAGGAACTGCAGCCCTTACTTCTGTCTATCACTTCTTCCCCTGGATGCCCATATCAACAATGTGTCACCCTCTGAAGTGCTTTAGGCTTTCATAGGACTTTGTACCTTCACTGTGCTGGGACCTCCTCTTTGGATTTCCCTTAGTGCTGCTCACTTCTATTCCAGGAAGCCTTCCCTGGTTGCCCCGTCAAACTCTGTGCTTGTCTTGAGAGATCCCAGTTTTCAACACAACTCTGGCACAGCTCATGTGACCCTGGGTTATGAGAGTTTGCTAGTTTGTCTTCAGTCCAAACTATAAGCTCCTTACAGGGAGGGACAATCATTTTTAAAATTCTGTTTCCTCAAGGGAGGATACAATGGTTGGCACATGATAGATATTAACAATGTTGAATAAATGCACAAAATGAAGGTGTTAATCCTAAAATAAATAGAAGAGGCAAGTTCAAAGGCCTAGTTCTGACAAATTTCCTCAATATTTGTTCATGGTAACATGCCAAAGCACAGTTCCGGTAAGGCATATAGCCGTTCAGGTACTCATTTAACTGATGGCCTGGCAGAAGATGACATATGTGAAAATGTAAGATATTATTATTCTACTGCTTTGAAGTTTTGTTTAGGGCTGAACTTCTTACTTTATATGGTTCTTCTATATTTTCCTATGCTTATTTAATAATGCTTGCTATTTGTGTTCCACCAAAATTCATCTGTTGAAGCCTAAAACTACAATGTGATGATATTAGTAGGTGGGGTCTTTAGGTGGTAATTAGGTTATGAGGATGGAGCCCTTACGAATGGGATTAGTACACTTATCAGAAGAGACATGAACAATTATCTGTCTCCACCAGGAAAGATGCAAGGAGAAAGATAGCTATCTGCACACTAGGAAGAGGGCCCTCACCAGACATCAGATCTGCTGCATCCTTGATCTTGGGCTTCCAACCTCTAGAACCCTGTGAAATACATTTCTGCTGTTTAAACCACCCTGTCTAGAGTATTTTGGTAGGGCAGCCCAAACTGACTAAGACACCTTTATTACACCTTATTTTAGAAATAATGGTCATCTTATTGGTAATAAGATCCCTGAAAGTAGCTCCTCCCTTACCAGTACCACCCATTCTTTCTCGTGTCTGACGGTCACACTGATTATCTAGAAGCCATTACATTGAAGAAGCAACAACTTTAAACCTTGCAGAGTCCTGTGATCTCGGTTATCTTCTCTCAGTCTCTATGCTTATATAATCTGCTATGATAATAACAATTTTCCTGAGGGGAAAATCTAGGAATTGTTTTATTCAAATTACTAAGGTTTTTTTGGTGAAACAGTTAAAGAAAATATTTGTGGGTGATAGGAAATGGCTGATTTTACCTTAAAATGGAGATTACAAAAATGTTGGCTTGCCATGAAGGGAACTGGATGTTTTTTCCCACATATAATTTCAAAACAGTGGGATAAAGGGGCAAACATTAAGAACTCTCCTAGGATGTATATTTGTTTCCTCTCCATTTTAGAGAAAGGAAGAAGAGACCTTCTCCTGCACTGGGTGATGTAGAGGATTCACCTAATATTGTTATTGAACCTAGTGGGCTGGGCCTAGCCAAAGCCAGCTTTTCCTCTTTTCTCTGTATCAAATTATGGTGATGTGGCTGACATTCAATAAACCCCAAACACAGGCCATGTGCCAAGAGCTCTCAGGTAACAAGACTTGATCTCCATCTTCAAGACGAGGAGGTAGAATTGCCAGGTCCCTGAGATGGGGGCTTAGTCTGTCTTATTCACTCTTTCATCTCCAGTGCCTACCACAGCACCTCATCCAGGATACAAATTTTAATAACCATTTATCAAATGACTAAATGGATTCAGTTACAGTATAGCAGTGATATTCTGGAAGCTTAACCAAATTAATAAATTACGTGGCCTGACATGGTATTGTGTGCCCGTAGTCCCAGCTACATGGGAGGCTGAGGTGGGAGGGTGGCTTGAATTCAGGAATTTCAGTGTCCAGCCTCAGCAATATAATGTGATGACCTAATCTCTGAAAATAAATAAAAACATAAAAACAATAAAACAAAACAAAAAGAAATTATGCAGTGAGTATAATTAGTTTTGCCAGTGTTGGAATATGAGATGAGAAGGTTTCTGAACATGACTCCATGGAGCAGGTGAATTGGGGTTTTGAAGGTTAAGTAGATGTTTTTCAAATGAAGTAGAAAGGGGCATTTCAGTGCAGGTAGATCCGATAAGGAGCTAGTCTAGTAACCAAAGCAAGCGAGGGTAAAGACCTGGCTGAGTGTAGTGTCAGTGGGTTTGGAGAGGTGGAGGAGATTGAGAATTTATGTGATAAAATCAAATAAATGGCTCTTTGATGCTGCCTGATATGTACAATTGGGTCACAGAGGAGTCAGGGACAGCTCTGAGGGCATCCTGGGAGGGAGGGCACTGCATCATCTCTGTACTTCCTTCAATTCCACCCAATTTTTCTCTCCCAACTAGGACAAGAGCTTGCTAAGAGGAACTTGTCTTCTTGTTCACTGCTGAGTCTTCAGTTCCCAGAACAGATCTTGGCACATGCACATTCAACTTCTGCTAACTGGATGATTCAGATGTTGCAAATGCCATCTTCAAGAGTGCCCATGTTGCCTGGATTCTAGCTACCTTGGTGAAGTCTCACTGCTTAGTTTGTGATCTGTATTTCAGTATGGAGACCTTCTATGTCCAGACTTAATCAATTTTCTGTATTTGTCCATTCTGCTTCTGCTGGTGTTTTGCAGTAAGCCAGAAGTAAGTGAGATATTGTGGACTGCAGGAAGAGGCCCCTTTCCCAATGGGGCCCCCATATTGCATTTACATGGTCATGGAAGGGGCCTTTTATCACAGTAATTCTAATAATAACATATTTATTTAGTACCTAGTACATAGTAGGAACTCTGCTTAATACTTTATATAAATTAGTTCATTTAATCTTTCTAACAACCCTGTATTTAATCTTTACAACAACCAACTAGGGTTTTTATTTCCAATTTGTAGATGAGAAAATTGATGCTCAGAGGTATTGTGCAACTTAAAAATGTACTGCAGCTAGGAAACCACCTGCTAGTTTCCCATCACAGCTAAGGTGCCAGAGCTGAGGAATAACACATGTCTGTAATCCCAGCATTTTGGGAGGCTAAGGTGGGCAGACTAACTGAGGTCAGCAGTTTGAGACCAGCCTGGCCAAGATAGTGAAAGCCCATCTCTACTGAAAACACAAAAATTAGACAGGTGTGGTGGCAGGCACCTGTAATCTCAGCTACTAGGAGGCGGAGGCAGGAGAATCGCTTACACCTGGGAGGCAGAGGTTGCAGTGAGCCGAGATCATGCTATTGCACTCCAGCCTGGATGACAAAGTGAGACTCCATCTCAAAAAAAAAAAAAATAAATAAATAAAAAAAAAGAAAGTGATGCTCAAGCCAGGAGATAAAGACCTGAAGAAATCCCTTTTCCTACGATGCTGTCATAATTTTCATGCTCCTGATCGTACCTGCCCAATTATTAGCAGACATGCAGACAATAGCAAATCTCAATTCACAGTCACATGGTGGAATTCCTTTGCTTACTGCTGTAAATTCATCAAGAAAAAGGGAAATGTTTTAACTATAAGTCTGAGTTAAAGGTAAGTGGTGACTAATCAATCAGCCAACGCATGTCCCTTGGAATGAGAAAGTCAACTTCTTGTGATATTCTGGGTTCTCAGATGTGATCTCAAAACATTAATGCCAGATGCCTTTCCTCCTACCTGAGACAAACTCATGGTTTCAGAGCGCAGAAGGTCAAAGCACAAAAATGAATGCATTAGAACTAAGCTGGCTTCCATCACAAAGCTTCATATAAATATTACACTGGCTCTATAAGACACTCAATGTTTGGTTTCTGAACCTATTAATATATAATGAGGATACGATGTAATTAATATCGTTTGTTTTGATTTTCTGTTAAATCCGCTTTAGTAATAAGAATGCAAGGTAATTATTCAAAAAGGCTTTTCAACAAATGCCAGTTTCATTGATTAAAAATCAAGTCAGTGCTTCATTTGAAATGATATTTACAAGCATGCTTTAAGCTGAAATGAATAATTATCAGATTATTGAACAGCAAGTTACCTGCAAAGAATTGTCTACTTTTTTTTCTTTTTGCATTGAGGCTTGATCTCAAATAATAGTAAAGGACAAACCAGAGGGTACTGAGAAGAAGTGTCATGATTTTGCTTTGAGGGATTTGATTTTCTTTTTATAGTGCCCTCCTCTGCTGATTATAGAATCTTCGAAAACTGAAGTTTTGTGGGTTCGGAGCTGAATGTTGTTGCTGGAGTGGGACTGGCAGCTGTTCATCACACCGCAGTCTGAAACTCCTCTGCTTTTCTGTGATCCTGCTGCAGTGAATGGCGGCTATGCCAAGCCAGCTTAGGAATTTCTTTTCACTTTAAGATGGCTTTTGTTTCTATGTATTTTTTTTTTTTCATTCTTTCACATTAAACAACGGGAAAGTAGTCTGTCATCTGTTACTCACAGAGTGGTGCTGAAGGCAATGTGAATTCAGAGCCATTTGTTTTTTCTGGAACTAAGGAATGTGCACAACAACCAATCCAACAAATTTAGACTGCAGTGTGTTCGTATTTACAAATAGACATGTATGTATAAATCAAGTCACCCAAACTATGCACTGTATAGACTTTAAAATGTTCTTTGTGTGGCTCCTATTTGAATTACTTCAACAAGATGCCAAAAGCTCATTAATATATGCTCTCTTCATTCTCTTAATCATCACTCTGTACACTTTTGTAGGTGCTTGAGACATGACAGCAAAAGTGCTCCTCAAAGTCTCTACTTCGGGAACCTCACATTCAAGACAGAGAGACTGACAGTAACAAACAAATACGTGAAGTATGGGGCTTCTCAGAAGGCGAATGGAAGATAAGCAGGGAAATGGATAGAAAAGACTGGGCAGGGAGTTTTAGTTTCCAGTTGGGTCATCGGAAAAACTTTACTGAAAAGGTCATCATTGAGCAACAGCTTGACGAGTGTGAGGGAGTAAGCCCTATGGGAATCTGGAGGAAGAGCATTCTAGCCTTGGAGAACAGAACATGCGAAGGCCCTGCTGGGGAGGGTAGCTGACTGCAGAAGCTGAACAAGGAGGCTAATGTAGCTGGCACAGGGAGGAAAGAAATAGAGAGATGGCAGATCTAATCGGGGAGTCATAAAATGGAATCACTGGTTCCTTCTCTTTTATAACAGCCGACATCTGTTACAAAAGAGAAGGGTTACAGTAACTGGAGGCTAGGAGGCTGTTGACCTCACAGGCAGCTCATGTTCTGTCTGAGTTTTTCCCTGTGTGATCACCAAGAACTAAGCCACTTGATTAATGATCCACCACACTGTAACTAGGAGTGTTTCTGCCTCCCTGATTCTGGGATTTGGTCAGAATTTGGCCTTGCCATGTCAACTGCATTGGCAGTTGTTTTTTTTTTTTTTTTTTTGTTTTTTTTTAAGAGAGAAGTTAACAGGGGGGAAAATACCGGAGATGAGAAGACTGACCATTTAGTTGTAATTGAGAGCAGTGTTGGATAGAGGTGTATGTTAAATGTGGTAAGTTTTTCAGATGTAATTCTGAGCTTTCTTCTGAAATGAGCTATTTTGGTAATTGTCTTTTCATATTAAAAATAGACTAATGTTTTTAAATTCCAGGTTTCTGACTCCTAACACTCAGAATGTCCTATCTCTCCTTTTGGCTTTTCTTGGGTTCTACTGAAATGGCAGAAAAACGTCAAGTACCATGTTGGGTTAAATGACTAGATTTAGGCACTGGGGAGGGAAGAAAGAGAGGGAATGGGGATTTATTCGATACTTACTTATTTGGCCAGACGTGTTACTTTATTTGATCCTCACAACTCTCTGTGAGGTAAGCAGAGAAATATAAGCAATCTTCTCTGTGTTTCTGACTTCCTCACAGCTCTATGGAAGGGAATTCCATTAAGTGATGGAGTGTGAAGATGTCAATGTCAAGATCCACATATATATTGATGGTGGCTAAAGGAAATACCAATTCAAAATATTTCCTCATCTTATTAAAGAACTCTGTCTCCAAGCTTCTTTAGAGATTAAAATCATCTCCAGCATCAGGAAGTCCTGCTTTCTTAGGTTACACATTGTAGTCTGCCAGAAATATAAATCCAAGACTAGAAAATATCCAAGAACCCAACCAGTAAATGATCAAAAATTTGCAATTAGGGTGGATGAAAACCTAGGAAATGTGAAGCCCGTTTGTAATTCTATGGCATCAGAAAATTAGATTTCTGTAATAGCAAATTACGATATAATGAGGTCACATTAGTGGAATAAGAGGCCCAGATGCCTCAATGATTTAATCTCTCTCTTCACGTAAGCTTGCATCGAATTTTAATGAATATTTTGATTGATAACATATTTAGTTCAAAATAGGTCTTTGAAGACAGCTATACATTTTAAAGATGCTGTGATAGAAATTTGTTTTATTAAGTAGCTGATAGGAAAAAAAAATTACTGTATAAAGCTGCTAATGTCAGACATACCATTATGACCCATCTACTGCTATTGAGGAAAGAGACGGTAATGGATCTTTATTGGGCTATTCTTTGAACACTATAGAAGCTCATTTTCCTTATTGAAGAAAAAAACCAAGTGACACCAATGAAACAGGTACAGTAAAAGCATTAAATTTAAGAGAAGAGAATTTCAAGTAAAAGCTGCCTAAATATAAAATAGCTTTGCTGCTTCAGCTTTTGGTAAAATTGCAACGGCTTTGAGGACTTAGGAATTATCTTAGTGGGCTGAAACCTTACCAGTGCTGTCCAATAGCAATGTAATGCAAGCCATAAATGTATTTTTAAAATTTCTAGAAGCCAAATTAAAACCATAAAATAAACCATAAAATTCATTTGTTATTTAACACAAGCTATGCAAAATATGACCATTTGAACCTGTAATCAAATACCCATTATTAATGATATATTTTATGTGTATTTTTTGCATTAAGTCTTCAAACCACATCTCAGTTCTTCTGCTCCACATAATCCAGAACAAATCTAATTTATTATGTGCATAACACTTACTTTTATATTTTGCAAAAGATCTTATCCACTCCCTAGGTCATCTCTTTGATATCTCTGACATCTCTTAAATATTCAAGTTCTAACAACTATTCTTTTTTTTTTCCCCATTTATTTATTTTATTGCATTTTAGG